>NC_083569.1:0-97500 GCF_027579695.1 Neoarius graeffei
AACACACTCCTACTGTAACACTACACACTCCTACTGTAACACACTCCTACTGTAACACACTCCTACTGTAACACTAACACACCTACTGTAACACACTCCTACTGTAACACACTCCTACTGTAACACTAACACACTCCTACTGTAACACACTCCTATTGTAACACTAACACACTCCTACTGTAACACACTCCTACTGTAACACTAACACACTCCTACTGTAACACACTCCTACTGTAACACACTCTACTGTAACACTAACACACTCCTACTGTAACACACTCCTACTGTAACACACTCCTACTGTAACACTAACACACTCCTACTGTAACACACTCCTACTGTAACACTAACACACCTACTGTAACACACTCCTACTGTAACACTAACACACTCCTACTGTAACACACTCCTACTGTAACACTAACACACTCCTACTGTAACACACTCCTACTGTAACACTAACACACTCCTACTGTAACACACTCCTACTGTAACACTAACACACTCCTACTGTAACACTAACACACTCCTACTGTAACACACTCCTACTGTAACACACTCCTACTGTAACACTAACACACTCCTACTGTAACACACTCCTACTGTAACACTAACACACTCCTACTGTAACACACTCCTACTGTAACACACTCCTACTGTAACACTAACACACTCCTACTGTAACACACTCCTACTGTAACACTCCTACTGTAACACTAACACACTCCTACTGTAACACACTCCTACTGTAACACTCCTACTGTAACACTAACACACTCCTACTGTAACACTAACACTCCTACTGTAACACACTCCTACTGTAACACACTCCTACTGTAACACTAACACACTCCTACTGTAACACACTCCTACTGTAACACTAACACACTCCTACTGTAACACACTCCTACTGTAACACACTCCTACTGTAACACACTCCTACTGTAACACTAACACACTCCTACTGTAACACACTCCTACTGTAACACACTCCTACTGTAACACTAACACACTCCTACTGTAACACACTCCTACTGTAACACACTCCTACTGTAACACACTCCTACTGTAACACTAACACACTCCTACTGTAACACACTCCTACTGTAACACACTCCTACTGTAACACACTCCTACTGTAACACTAACACACTCCTACTGTAACACACTCCTACTGTAACACTCCTACTGTAACACTAACACACTCCTACTGTAACACACTCCTACTGTAACACTCCTACTGTAACACTAACACACTCCTACTGTAACACACTCCTACTGTAACACACTCCTACTGTAACACTAACACACTCCTACTGTAACACACTCCTACTGTAACACACTCCTACTGTAACACTAACACACTCCTACTGTAACACACTCCTACTGTAACACTAACACACTCCTACTGTAACACACTCCTACTGTAACACTAACACACTCCTACTGTAACACACTCCTACTGTAACACACTCCTACTGTAACACTAACACACTCCTACTGTAACACACTCCTACTGTAACACACTCCTACTGTAACACTAACACACTCCTACTGTAACACACTCCTACTGTAACACTCCTACTGTAACACTAACACACTCCTACTGTAACACACTCCTACTGTAACACTAACACACTCCTACTGTAACACACTCCTACTGTAACACTAACACACTCCTACTGTAACACACTCCTACTGTAACACACTCCTACTGTAACACTAACACTCCTACTGTAACACACTCCTACTGTAACACACTCCTACTGTAACACTAACACACTCCTACTGTAACACACTCCTACTGTAACACACTCCTACTGTAACACTAACACACTCCTACTGTAACACACTCCTACTGTAACACACTCCTACTGTAACACTAACACACTCCTACTGTAACACACTCCTACTGTAACACACTCCTACTGTAACACTAACACACTCCTACTGTAACACTAACACACTCCTACTGTAACACACTCCTACTGTAACACACTCCTACTGTAACACTAACACACTCCTACTGTAACACACTCCTACTGTAACACACTCCTACTGTAACACACTCCTACTGTAACACTAACACACTCCTACTGTAACACACTCCTACTGTAACACTAACACACCTACTGTAACACACTCCTACTGTAACACACTCCTACTGTAACACTAACACACTCCTACTGTAACACACTCCTACTGTAACACACTCCTACTGTAACACTAACACACTCCTACTGTAACACACTCCTACTGTAACACTAACACACTCCTACTGTAACACACTCCTACTGTAACACTCCTACTGTAACACTCCTACTGTAACACACTCCTACTGTAACACTAACACACTCCTACTGTAACACACTCCTACTGTAACACTAACACCTACTGTAACACACTCCTACTGTAACACACTCCTACTGTAACACTAACACACTCCTACTGTAACACACTCCTACTGTAACACACTCCTACTGTAACACTAACACACTCCTACTGTAACACACTCCTACTGTAACACTAACACACTCCTACTGTAACACACTCCTACTGTAACACACTCCTACTGTAACACTAACACACTCCTACTGTAACACACTCCTACTGTAACACTAACACACTCCTACTGTAACACACTCCTACTGTAACACTAACACACCTACTGTAACACACTCCTACTGTAACACACTCCTACTGTAACACTAACACACTCCTACTGTAACACACTCCTACTGTAACACACTCCTACTGTAACACTAACACACTCCTACTGTAACACACTCCTACTGTAACACACTCCTACTGTAACACTAACACACTCCTACTGTAACACACTCCTACTGTAACACTCCTACTGTAACACTAACACACTCCTACTGTAACACACTCCTACTGTAACACACTCCTACTGTAACACTAACACACTCCTACTGTAACACACTCCTACTGTAACACTAACACACTCCTACTGTAACACACTCCTACTGTAACACACTCCTACTGTAACACTAACACACTCCTACTGTAACACACTCCTACTGTAACACTAACACACTCCTACTGTAACACACTCCTACTGTAACACTCCTACTGTAACACTAACACACTCCTACTGTAACACACTCCTACTGTAACACACTCCTACTGTAACACTAACACACCTACTGTAACACACTCCTACTGTAACACACTCCTACTGTAACACTCCTACTGTAACACTAACACACCTACTGTAACACACTTCTACTGTAACACACTCCTACTGTAACACTAACACACTCCTACTGTAACACACTCCTACTGTAACACACTCCTACTGTAACACTAACACACTCCTACTGTAACACACTCCTACTGTAACACTAACACACCTACTGTAACACACTCCTACTGTAACACACTCCTACTGTAACACTAACACTCCTACTGTAACACACTCCTACTGTAACACACTCCTACTGTAACACTAACACACTCCTACTGTAACACACTCCTACTGTAACACACTCCTACTGTAACACTAACACACTCCTACTGTAACACACTCCTACTGTAACACACTCCTACTGTAACACTAACACACTCCTACTGTAACACACTCCTACTGTAACACTAACACACTCCTACTGTAACACACTCCTACTGTAACACACTCCTACTGTAACACTAACACACTCCTACTGTAACACACTCCTACTGTAACACTAACACACTCCTACTGTAACACACTCCTACTGTAACACACTCCTACTGTAACACACTCCTACTGTAACACTAACACACTCCTACTGTAACACACTCCTACTGTAACACACTCCTACTGTAACACTAACACACTCCTACTGTAACACACTCCTACTGTAACACACTCCTACTGTAACACTAACACACTCCTACTGTAACACACTCCTACTGTAACACTAACACACTCCTACTGTAACACACTCCTACTGTAACACTAACACACTCCTACTGTAACACACTCCTACTGTAACACTCCTACTGTAACACTAACACACTCCTACTGTAACACACTCCTACTGTAACACACTCCTACTGTAACACTAACACTCCTACTGTAACACACTCCTACTGTAACACACTCCTACTGTAACACTAACACACTCCTACTGTAACACTCCTACTGTAACACACTCCTACTGTAACACTAACACACTCCTACTGTAACACACTCCTACTGTAACACACTCCTACTGTAACACTAACACACTCCTACTGTAACACACTCCTACTGTAACACTAACACACTCCTACTGTAACACACTCCTACTGTAACACACTCCTACTGTAACACTAACACACTCCTACTGTAACACACTCCTACTGTAACACTAACACACTCCTACTGTAACACACTCCTACTGTAACACACTCCTACTGTAACACACTCCTACTGTAACACTAACACACTCCTACTGTAACACACTCCTACTGTAACACACTCCTACTGTAACACTAACACACTCCTACTGTAACACACTCCTACTGTAACACACTCCTACTGTAACACTAACACACTCCTACTGTAACACACTCCTACTGTAACACACTCCTACTGTAACACTAACACACTCCTACTGTAACACACTCCTACTGTAACACTTACACACTCCTACTGTAACACACTCCTACTGTAACACTCCTACTGTAACACTAACACACTCCTACTGTAACACACTCCTACTGTAACACACTCCTACTGTAACACTAACACACCTACTGTAACACACTCCTACTGTAACACACTCCTACTGTAACACTCCTACTGTAACACTAACACACTCCTACTGTAAC
Source organism: Neoarius graeffei (assembly GCF_027579695.1). Taxonomy (NCBI): domain Eukaryota; kingdom Metazoa; phylum Chordata; class Actinopteri; order Siluriformes; family Ariidae; genus Neoarius; species Neoarius graeffei. The sequence goes on from NC_083569.1 coordinate 4,822, forward strand.
ACACTCCTACTGTAACACACTCCTACTGTAACACTAACACACTCCTACTGTAACACACTCCTACTGTAACACACTCCTACTGTAACACTAACACACTCCTACTGTAACACACTCCTACTGTAACACTAACACACTCCTACTGTAACACACTCCTACTGTAACACTAACACACTCCTACTGTAACACACTCCTACTGTAACACTAACACACTCCTACTGTAACACACTCCTACTGTAACACACTCCTACTGTAACACTAACACACTCCTACTGTAACACTAACACACTCCTACTGTAACACACTCCTACTGTAACACACTCCTACTGTAACATACTCCTACTGTAACACTAACACACTCCTACTGTAACACACTCCTACTGTAACACTCCTACTGTAACACACTCCTACTGTAACACTAACACACTCCTACTGTAACACACTCCTACTGTAACATACTCCTACTGTAACACACTCCTACTGTAACACTAACACACTCCTACTGTAACACACTCCTACTGTAACACACTCCTACTGTAACACTAACACACTCCTACTGTAACACTAACACACTCCTACTGTAACACACTCCTACTGTAACACTAACACACTCCTACTGTAACACACTCCTACTGTAACACACTCCTACTGTAACACTAACACACTCCTACTGTAACACACTCCTACTGTAACACTAACACACTCCTACTGTAACACTAACACACTCCTACTGTAACACACTCCTACTGTAACACTAACACACTCCCACTGTAACACTAACACTCCTATTGTAACACACTCCTACTGTAACACTCCTACTGTAACACTAACACACTCCTACTGTAACACACTCCTACTGTAACACTAACACACTCCTACTGTAACACACTCCTACTGTAACACTCCTACTGTAACACTAACACACTCCTACTGTAACACACTCCTACTGTAACACACTCCTACTGTAACACTAACACACCTACTGTAACACACTCCTACTGTAACACTCCTACTGTAACACACTCCTACTGTAACACACTCCTACTGTAACACTAACACACTCCTACTGTAACACACTCCTAGTGTAACACACTCCTAGTGTAACACTCCTACTGTAACACTAACACACTCCTACTGTAACACTAACACACTCCTACTGTAACACACTCCTACTGTAACACTAACACACTCCTACTGTAACACACTCCTACTGTAACACTCCTACTGTAACACTAACACACTCCTACTGTAACACACTCCTACTGTAACACACTCCTACTGTAACACTAACACACCTACTGTAACACACTCCTACTGTAACACTAACACACTCCTACTGTAACACACTCCTACTGTAACACACTCCTACTGTAACACTCCTACTGTAACACTAACACACTCCTACTGCAACACTAACACACTCCTACTGTAACACACTCCTACTGTAACACTAACACACTCCTACTGTCACACACTCCTACTGTAACACACTCCTACTGTAACACTAACACACTCCTACTGTAACACACTCCTACTGTAACACTAACACACTCCTACTGTAACACACTCCTACTGTAACACTAACACACTCCTACTGTAACACACTCCTACTGTAACACACTCCTACTGTAACACTAACACACTCCTACTGTAACACACTCCTACTGTAACACACTCCTACTGTAACACTAACACACTCCTACTGTAACACACTCCTACTGTAACACACTCCTACTGTAACACTAACACACTCCTACTGTAACACACTCCTACTGTAACACTAACACACTCCTACTGTAACACACTCCTACTGTAACACACTCCTACTGTAACACTAACACACTCCTACTGTAACACACTCCTACTGTAACACTAACACACTCCTACTGTAACACACTCCTACTCTAACACTCCTACTGTAACACTAACACACTCCTACTGTAACACACTCCTACTGTAACACACTCCTACTGTAACACTAACACACCTACTGTAACACACTCCTACTGTAACACACTCCTACTGTAACACTCCTACTGTAACACTAACACACCTACTGTAACACACTCCTACTGTAACACACTCCTACTGTAACACTAACACACTCCTACTGTAACACACTCCTACTGTAACACACTCCTACTGTAACACTAACACACTCCTACTGTAACACACTCCTACTGTAACACTAACACACTCCTACTGTAACACACTCCTACTGTAACACACTCCTACTGTAACACTAACACACCTACTGTAACACACTCCTACTGTAACACACTCCTACTGTAACACTAACACACTCCTACTGTAACACACTCCTACTGTAACACACTCCTACTGTAACACTAACACACTCCTACTGTAACACACTCCTACTGTAACACACTCCTACTGTAACACTAACACACTCCTACTGTAACACACTCCTACTGTAACACTAACACACTCCTACTGTAACACACTCCTACTGTAACACACTCCTACTGTAACACTAACACACTCCTACTGTAACACACTCCTACTGTAACACTAACACACTCCTACTGTAACACACTCCTACTGTAACACACTCCTACTGTAACACTAACACACTCCTACTGTAACACACTCCTACTGTAACACGCTCCTACTGTAACACTAACACACTCCTACTGTAACACACTCCTACTGTAACACACTCCTACTGTAACACTAACACACTCCTACTGTAACACACTCCTACTGTAACACACTCCTACTGTAACACTAACACACTCCTACTGTAACACACTCCTACTGTAACACTAACACACTCCTACTGTAACACACTCCTACTGTAACACTAACACACTCCTACTGTAACACACTCCTACTGTAACACACTCCTACTGTAACACTAACACACTCCTACTGTAACACACTCCTACTGTAACACACTCCTACTGTAACACACTCCTACTGTAACACTAACACACTCCTACTGTAACACACTCCTACTGTAACACACTCCTACTGTAACACTAACACACTCCTACTGTAACACACTCCTACTGTAACACTAACACACTCCTACTGTAACACACTCCTACTGTAACACTCCTACTGTAACACTAACACACCTACTGTAACACACTCCTACTGTAACACACTCCTACTGTAACACTAACACACCTACTGTAACACACTCCTACTGTAACACACTCCTACTGTAACACACTCCTACTGTAACACTAACACACTCCTACTGTAACACACTCCTACTGTAACACACTCCTACTGTAACACTAACACACTCCTACTGTAACACACTCCTACTGTAACACACTCCTACTGTAACACTAACACACTCCTACAGTGCATCACGTGTATAAACTACTTTATGCCCTTCATAAGCTCTAAGTGGTGCCTCATAAATGAAATGAATAGTAAAGCTGATGAGAGAGAGAGAGAGAGAGAGAGAGAGTTAGCCTGCCTGTCTCCAGCTCTTCCTTCACCGCGGCTTTGTTTCTGCTGCTCCGTGTTCGTCTCATTGCTCTGTTATAAACGCGTTAAACACGGCTATAAACTCTAATTATTTTAAAAGAGTCGTTGTGATGGAGAGAAGCAGCTAAAGCTCACTGCCTTCCCTCAGGAGCTCTTCCGGTTCGGCGCCACAACTGAGCGGTGCCGAGCCCGTGACGTCATACTGGAGTCCGGAAGTTGTGTCCGATTTATTTATTTATTTTCCCCCTAATTTTAAGGCATGCGGATCAACGATCGCGGCTTGGAATCGAGTCCCGTCACGAGGGTGTGTTCATCATTAGTGATGTGTTTATTTTTAATGAGTTTCCGTTGTGGCGAATTCTTTCAGAAACAATCACCGAGTAAAAACCACATTTCCCATAAGCCCCCGCGCAGGTGTGTCACTGATCTCCGTCAAATCCCACGCTGATTTATTCCACTGTTTTATTCAGCTCGTTCTCATAATGCCATTCAGAGATATGAACCTTTTACAGTGATCCGGTTTGTTTTCATGAAGCAGCTCGGATTGGTCTTTAGCTAATCGGTTGTACAGACAACAATATCCTGAGTGATAGTGTCTCTGAGCCCTTAAAGAATGTTTAAATAAAGATAAACCTGAAAGTTTAACGTCCAAATCGTGATATCGCTGAACAGAGACTGAACACGGAACGCTCTCGGCGTTCACCACTTGTTTCCTGCCGGATTTATTTTGAGGCTGTACCTCAGTCAGAGAATGCGTGAATGCGTGTCTTTGCCTGTAGTTTTACTGAGTTTATTACATATTAGGTTCGATATCGAAATATTTAGTAAGTAAACATGTCTGCTCTTTATAAGCGGTTATGTGAAGCTCGTTGGCGCTGCAGAGCTGCTTTTCCTCTCCGACGAGCCCGGCGGGTGAGTGCCTGTGCCTGGTGGGGTTTGTGCCCGGCGGGTGAGTGCCTGTGCCCGGCGGGGTTTGTGCCTGTGCCCGGCGGGGTTTGTGCCTGTGCCCGGCGGGTGAGTGCCTGTGCCCGGCGGGGTTTGTGCCTGGTGGGTGAGTGCCTGTGCCCAGCGGGTGAGTGCCTGTGCCTGGTGGGTGAGTGCCTGTGCCCGGCGGGGTTTGTGCCTGGTGGGTGAGTGCCTGTGCCCGGCGGGGTTTGTGCCTGTGCCCGGCGGGGTTTGTGCCTGTGCCCGGCGGGTGAGTGCCTGTGCCCGGCGGGTGAGTGCCTGTGCCCGGCGGGGTTTGTGCCTGGTGGGTGAGTGCCTGTGCCCGGGTGGGTGAGTGCATGTGCCTGGTGGGTGAGTGCCTGTGCCCGGCGGGGTTTGTGCCTGGTGGGTGAGTGCCTGTGCCTGGCAGGTGAGTGCCTGTGCCCGGCGGGGTTTGTGCCCGGCAGGTGAGTGTGCCTGGTGGGGTTTGTGCCCGGCGGGCAGGGGCGCCGCTAGCGGGGGAAGTTAGGACGATTCTAAGGGCCTGGCACTGACAGGGGGGCCTGTGAGAGATTTTAATATTATTGCCTTGTGTAAGTTTTTGAAATAAAATTTCATTTCATATGTTAAAATAAGCAAATTATACATGGTTATGATTTGCTATAACATTTTTCTTGAATTATTTATGATATTGTCATTTCACCCCTCCACCCTTTTTACTAATGGTACAGTCAGGGGCGCAGATAGGATTTTTGAACTGGGGGGGACTGAGCTGTCAGCAAATGATTCCATTTTGTGTGTGTGTATATATATATATATATATATATATATATATATATATATATATATCTCATCTCATCTCATTATATATTTGTGTGTGTGTGTGTGTGTATATATATATATATATATATATATATATATATATATATAGTGTGTGTGTGTATGTGTATATGTATATATATATATATATATATATATACACACACACTACCATTCAAAAGTTTGGGGTCACTTTGAAATGTCCTTATTTTTGAAAGAAAAGCACTGTTCTTTTCAATGCAGATCACTTTAAACTAGTCAGAAATCCACTCTATACATTGCTAATGTGGTAAATGACTATTCTAGCTGCAAATGTCTGGTTTTTGGTGCAATATCTCCATAGGTGTATAGAGGCCCATTTCCAGCAACTCTCACTCCAGTGTTCTAATGGTACAATGTGTTTGCTCATTGCCTCAGAAGGCTAATGGATGATTAGAAAACCCTTGTACAATCATGTTAGCACAGCTGAAAACAGTTGAGCTCTTTAGAGAAGCTATAAAACTGATTGTCTTTTGATTTTTCCGTGAGGTTTGCCTTATGCAAAGAAAGACAGCATAGACGTTTTTTCCTCCCTATAAGTGGGGGGGGGGACCGAACGAGGTGAATTTAAATCTGGGTGGGACGAATCCCCCCCGTCCCCCCCTCTATCTGCGTCCGTGGGTACAGTGTGATTGTGGGCGGGGACAGTGAAATGTGTAGCTCCGTGTGCGCACAGCGCCGCTATTAGCGCAGCTTACATCAGCTGGCAGTTTCTCTCTGTGCGCAACAGAGGTGAACATTCTAGAAGTTGCTAAGCAGGAGTGATAAATTATGAAGTCCGGATATCACACTGTGTGTGAAAAAAATCACCTTTTTTCATAGGTATCTTTATTGTATAATTAAGTCTAGGTGTTTTGCCATTGTTCATGTGTGGATTTGTTGATGTTGTTCAGTATTTAACTTTAATATTTTGCACATTAGCTGTGGTCAGAGATATCATTGCTATTGTTCATGTGTGGATTTACTGATACTGTTGCTGAGTATTTAACTTAAATATTCGAGCATTTGCTGTGTTTTCTAATAAATGTGTGATGCCTAAAAGAAACCAAAAACACTTAGTGGATTTCTTGCAGTGCACTCTGTAATTGTATCAAAAAAAAAAAAAACTAGTGTAGTTATTCATCAAGGCATACATTTGATCACATACAATAAGTCAATAAATGGAGGAAACAAAGGATGATGTTTGCTGGAGGGCTCTGGAGTCTCCATAATGTGCATACAGAATGTTATAAATCCAAATCCATAAAATTGCATGCAATTTCTCTCAACACAAACATTTGGATTGAATGAACTGAGTGGCCTAATAATAATTTCTCATAAAAGAAATATATCTTCCATATATATCATGGAATTTTCATTTTAAGGCATCAGTCTAATTCTGACAGTTCTGCATTTCATATACCAAATAATTGGACAAACGTGCTAGGTAGCTGATCACATAAAGTAGAAGTGCAGCCAGAAACAGACTTCAAATTCAGTTGCTTTAAAATTTTACCGGGGGCCCTAAATTGTAATCTTTCATAGTGGCGCCCCTGCCGGCGGGTGGGTGTGCCCGGTGGGGTTTGTGCCCGGTGCTCTCTGTTGTGAAAAGAGAGGAGCGGGAGGAGAGTAGTCTGAATTGGGTTCCAGTCACGTGGACCGGCTCACACATCGCACTCATTCGCCAGCCGCGAGCGTTTCCAAAGCCGCGCGGGAGCCGCATCAGTCGGTAACTGCGCTCTATTGGCGGTTACCGACGTCTCGTGCGTGCCGCGCCCCGCTGTGGCTCCACGTGTCTGTGCACTCGCTCATCTGATCAGATGATGTCCTGTGAGGGCAGCGATTGGCTCCTATCTCAGACCTTCCCCGAGGTGATTGGTGGAGTGACTGTGCACTCAGCACGTGACCTCTACAGTGAGCTTCCTCCCGCTCCGGAAGAGAAAGGCTTTCTGAGCGCTATATAAACCCTGTGTGAGGCGAAAGTAATCTCGATGACGGTAGCGGTGTAAAACGGTCAGAAATGCCCACACCGAGTTTAGTTAATGTTTGTGTGCAGAGCTGTTAGTCTGAGATTTATTTTGAATTAGCAAAGCGGTTATACAATGTAGTTATCAGAAGGCCGTGGAGGCTGATGGGAGATTTGCAAATTAGGCTCCAGTGATTGGTTGAACCCGATCCCTGTGTCACAACGGGAGTGACGCGGATTAAAATGCTCACTTCTTTAAAAAAAAAAACTGAATTATGATGTTTTAAAACGATTTGAAGAATAAAACAGATTTATTCAACATTTTAAAATGTCTAACAGCATTAAAATTTCAGTGTTCATTAAATCATAGTCATAAGAAATGTGAAATATGTAAATTAGTCTTCTGTGATTGTTTAAAGTGGACAGCACATCTCTGAGGCTTTGTTTCTGCTCCAAAGTCTTATTCAGTGCAGTGGGTTTATCTCATCTCATCTCATTATCTGTAGCCGCTTTATCCTGTTCTACAGGGTTGCAGGCGAGCTGGATCCTATCCCAGCTGACTACGGGCGAAAGGCGGGGTTCACCCTGGACAAGTCGCCAGGTCATCACAGGGCTGCACATAGACACAGACAACCATTCACACTCACATTCACACCTACGCTCAATTTAGAGTCACCAGTTAACCTAACCTGCATGTCTTTGGACTGTGGGGGAAACCGGAGCACCCGGAGGAAACCCACGGGGAGAACATGCAAACTCCACACAGAAAGGCCCTCGCCGGCCACGGGGCTCGAACCCAGGACCTTCTCGCTGTGAGGTGACAGCGCTAACCACTACACCACCATGCCGCCCCAGTGGGTTTATGATTAAGTATTTTGTGTGTGTGTGTGTGTGTGTTTCAGTGTAAGGCTGCTGCGGTTCCATTTGTCCAGCCCGAGTTTCTGAGAGGATCTCCACACCGTAAACATCCTGGAGTGACCAACCTGAAAACCCTCAGACTTCCAGAGGAACTGAAGAATGGGGCACTGTCTGTCATCTACAGTGAGGAATACACACACACATGCACAAAATGCGTGAAAGAGTGGATGTTTGACAGATTTTTAAAATCCTGCTCTTTTCACTGAACAGAGTCGGAGGTGAAGGATCTGTTGGAAAGAGCAAACAAGCTGACAAACTTCCTGTGGAGCAGGAAACGAGCAGTGGAGAACCATGAGCTGAGAGAGAAAGCAATTGCTCTGGAGAAGAAGTGGCGAGAGAAGGCAGAGGAGCGAGTGAGCGGTGAGAGAGAGAGAGAGAGCTCAGATTTAAACAGCTGGAGTGGGAGCTGATGGCCTCCAGTTTATCATCCAGCTAACTCTTTTTCACTTTTGAACAAACTGCTGCTTTAAGAGTTGAAGATCACACAGAAGTGAAATACATTGTGTGTGTGTGTGCATCAGATGAAAACCACGTCTCCTTTGAAACTCAAATCAGGAAGAAAGTTTTATCCGAGCTGAAGAGGACGACGTACCACTGGACACCTTTAAAGTAGAAACATTTATTTGTTTGTTTGTTTGTTTGTTTGTTTGTTTGTTTGTTTTCTTCTTTGTTGTGTGAATGCTCTTCTCTGGCCTGCAGGTACGACACTGATCTCGGGGTGGTCTACATGGTTGCTAGATTAGCAGGTGGTTATGCTGCAGTGATGAGGGCTCTTAATGAGGTAACACACACACACACACACACACATGCACACACACTGCAGGCTTTAACACACCTCTGTGTAATGTGCAGATAAAGAAGAGAGACTCTTCCTTCACTCCTTGCTCACTGCTGGACTTCGGCTCTGGACTCGGCACGGCTCTGTGGTGGGTGACCACAACTTTTTATTTTAATCATGATATTCTTACTTTTATTCACTGTTTAACCTGCGTGTTATATTTCATTACGAGAGAGTGTGTGTGAGGAACAGTGGTGGCTGGTGGTTATTAGTATGGAGGACACTTAACTTTCTATGAAGGTAAACTGTAAAAATAAGACCAAAAATAAAAAGCGTGACAGTAAAAGTGTCCAGAAGGACCATGGCTGGTTCTGTCAGATACTCAGACTTTCATATCGTTTCCTTATAAATGAAACTACTGTTTAAGAAAAAAGCAAAGGTTCTTCACACCAAATATGGAGTTTTAGTTTATTACTGTTTACTGCATGTTGTAATTTTTTTTTTTCTTTTAACTAGAAAGATTTAATCGCATTATTTTTGTTTAAGGTCTTTTTGTTTGTTTTTCAAGTCGTACACAATCATCATACCTTAATACACAACACAGTGTTATACAGTGTACCATACAGTACATCTCTACAGTGTAGAACTGTCGGAGCAGCGGTCTGCAAATTCTGTGAGTATTTTTAAAAACATTAACTGCTGCTACTCTGAGAACTGAACATTGTCATGTATTTCAATGAGAGAAAAAGTACTTTTTAAAAATTGAACATTATAAAACTGTAAATTGTATCACTAGCTTGCTATCCTCCTCCTCTCTCTGTGTTCTCTGTGCTTTCTGCATCACTGCCTGCAAAACACAGTGTGACATGGAGAGAGAGCCTGAATGTAATATGAACCAAAACATCGACCAGTTAGACTGACTAACCAAAAGGACCACAGTAACATAACATCCAACATCACAGTAACATCTGCTCGTAGTCTAGTTTTTGTGCTCACTTTGTGGTCGAGATCGTTTGCTGCCATCAGCAGGAGGAGGCTCGCTTTACTCACGTTTCAGAAATAGCGGGAGATGATGTGATTGGTCTGTTGTTCACTTGGCTACCACAAGACTCCATGTGATTGGTCACACAGTTTAGACCCTGGGAAGGTTGATACCGTGCAATGTTGAATGTGCTACAGCTTGTGCTGGTAAAACAATGCGAAACTAATGTATTTTAGAAAACTCCAGCAGTGGTGCCTAAACGCCATTTGAGAAATGTAGGAGGTGTGTGAATGCCATTTAATTGCATTGAACCTCCACTATAGCCCTGCTGTGGGCAGTACAGTGATGTAGTGGTTATCACTGTCGCCTCACAGCAAGAAGGTCCTGGGTTCGAGCCCTGTGGCCGGCGAGGGCCTTTCTGTGTGGAGTTTGCATGTTCTCCCCGTGTCCGCGTGGGTTTCCTCCGGGTGCTCCGGTTTCCCCCACAGTCCAAAGACATGCAGGTTAGGTTAACTGGTGACTCTAAATTGAGCGTAGGTGTGAATGTGAGTGTGAATGGTTGTCTGTGTCTATGTGTCAGCCCTGTGATGACCTGGCGACTTGTCCAGGGTGTAACTCGCCTATAGTCAGCTGGGATAGGCTCCAGCTCACCTGGGACCACCCCCTCTCCACCCCCCACACAGGATAAGCAGTAATGGATGGATGGATGGATGGACGGATATAGCCCTGCTTCTAACCCACCCATTCACTAAGTCATAAACATAGCTGATAGAGTTTACATCTGAAACAAACTCTTGGGCATTGGTTTGCTCTCTTGTGTAATTTTCAGGCTCTCCTCATAAGCATGAACTTCAAAAGACAACTTTAGCATGGCAGCTATTTTGTGCCCAAAAAGCAGGAAGATTATAGCTGAAGTAGAATGTTACAGCTCAACTTGTAAACAATACATTTCAGAAATGAATAAATCAAACAAATTTATACTTGCAGTTTATTTATAAAATTTACAAATAACATCTCCAGCAGCTCTGAGTGACTCTCACTGGGGCTCATCAGTTTCAGTTGGAGAAGTCAGTCATGTTCATTCTTGATTTATTGATTGGCAGCTCATTACAAGGTTCCACCCATTCGAGAGATCTCCCAATCACCAGAAAGCCATGTGTCCCATAAATAACAATATAAAATAAATAGGCCTATTATAAATGGCTGTGTGATGCATCTAGTATGTAGGCATAGTGACTGTGTGCTTGCCACCTCTCGCTTTCAGCCCTCACCACTGGCTAGCGGAGCTGCTGTGCAACACTGCGAAAAGAGAGCCAAGTGTGTAAGTCTCTCCTGCCAGTACAGAGCTTCTCCACAGCAAGTCCTATGCAGTGCCTTCACGTGGCTAAAGACAGAAACTGGGCACCGCAAGGCCCCAGGCTAAACTGCAGGGAGCTCGGAGGAGGTCTGGCCCCCAGACATGTGGTATGCATGGTCCACCAGCATGTGGATATGCCCTGATGCCCATGAACCAGACCCCCAGCTGTGGGCAAATAGCACACGGGTAGATGGAGCTCATTTGCCTGGGAAGGCACCCTGATTTCAAACCTGCAGCCATGATGGGACCAAACGTCATGCTCTGCATTCCTGTGGATTACCACCATCAAGGCCAAGAGGGGGATTCTGACATTTGGGGAGCCCAGGATTTCCTTTTGCCCAGGCTTTGCGCCCTGGAGAGGCCACTCCAGCCTCACCCTAGAGTGAGGACGCAACATGCAAGCTGTCAATCTACGGGTTATAAGCCAGCCAGGCTACCCCTTCCCCAGATAGGTATAGGGTATGGGGAGCAACGGGTCAGCTTCGCCAGCGGGAAGGATCATCGTATCCTATTGGCTAATCACCAGCCGTCTCAAGCCAGGCAGCCCCCGGACAGTTAGGTGTTGGCCCACCTATGTCTGTTGCTCCAGAGGGTGCATGGAGCTTAGTGCACTGCTCAGGCATGACCTGTGGATGGAAACCCTGCACCTGACAAACAAAGAAGACACCGACTTGCTAGCTGGAACATGCGCACTATGTGCACAAGCCTCTCTGACCTCCATGAGGTGGACAACACTAGGAAGATAGCCATTATTGACAGGGAACTCACTAGACTTAACATTAGCATAGCTACCCTCCAAGAGACCAGACTTGCTTCCAGCAGTTCTCTTAGAGAGAACTACACCTTCTGCTGGAAGGGCAGAGGGCCTGCGGTGCCCCGCCAGCATGGAGTTGGCTTCACTGTCAGAAACACCCTTCTGGATGCGATAGAGCCTCCCTCGGGGGGCACAGAGCGCCTTTTTGGTTACCCAAAAGATTAATTCCTTTTCCTTATAGGTAATTTCAACGCTAGAGTTGACGCAGATCATGAGTCATGGCCCATATGTCTTGGACACCCTGGCACTGGAAAGATAAATGTAAACAGACAGAAACTGTTGGAATTGTGCTCATATTCCAATCTTTGCATTACAAACTCCTTCTTTGGGTGTAAACCAGAACACAAAGTGTCATGGAAGCACCCCAGGTCTCACCACTGGCACTAACTTGACATGATCATCACTGGGCGCTCTGCCCTTAACAGTGTTCTCATTACCAGGAGTTACCACGTTAGACAGCCACACTGATCATTCTCTTGTATGCAGCAAAGTGCACATACAACCTCATAGGGCACACTGCTCCAAACCAAAAGGTCACCCCCACATTAACACTGCACAGATGCCAATACCCCTCAAGGTGGAAAAATATATGTCTGGTTTGGACCAAGCTCTCCAAGACCTGCCGGACTCAATCTCATCTCATTATCTCTAGCCGCTTTATCCTGTTCTACAGGGTCGCAGGCAAGCTGGAGCCTATCCCAGCTGACTACGGGCGAAAGGCGGGGTACACCCTGGACAAGTCACCGGGTCATCACAGGACTGACACATAGACACAGACAACCATTCACACTCACATTCACACCTACGCTCAATTTAGAGTCACCAGTTAACCTAACCTGCATGTCTTTGGACTGTGGGGGAAACCGGAGCACCCGGAGGAAACCCACGCGGACACGGGGAGAACATGCAAACTCCACACAGAAAGGCCCTCGCCGGCCACGGGGCTCGAACCTGGACCTTCTTGCTGTGAGGCGACAGCACTAACCACTACACCACCGTGCCGTGCCGGACTCAAACTCCACAGCAAAATGGAACACCATGAAGGATGCCATCTACAACACAGCCATGTCCACATTCGGCAAGAAGAACTGGCCCAGCCAGGACTGGTTCAATGCTCACCTTCCAAGGATGGAACCAGTAATCGAGGCCAAATGCAAAGCCTTCCTGGCACACAAGTGCAGTCCAAGCAGACAGACACTCGCAGTGCTTGGAGCATTGCCCAGTGCATGGAGCATTGCCCAATGCACTGCCAGACAGTGTGCATATGACTACTGGCAACAACCTTGCGTAGGAATCCAGTGTAGTGTCGGCTCTGAAGACATTTGTGGCATGTATAACTGCATCAAGAAGGCTCTTGGACCTACTGCAAAATGGATCATTCCCCTGAGATCTCCAACAGGGGAGAAGATCACTGACTGCAAGGAGCAGATGGCCAGATGGGTTGAGCATTACTCTGAACTTTATTATCATGTAACAATAGTCTCTGACACTGCCCTCAACAGCATAGAGGACCTGCCTATCATGGAGGAGCTTGATGAAGTGCCTTCCATGGAAGAGCTCAGTAACGCCATCGACTCCCTCCCAGCTGACAAAGCACCAGGCAGTGACAACATCCCACCTGAAGCTATCAAGCACAGTAAACTTGCCTTACTTCAGCCGCTGCACGAGCTTCTCTGTCTCTGCTGGGAAGAAGGGGCAGTCCCTCAAAATATGCATGATGCTACCATTGTAACAATCTACAAAAACAAGGGCGACTGCAGTGATTGCAACAACTACAGGGGGATCTCCCTCCTAAGTATTGTTGGCAAAGTGTACGCTTGGATCCTCCTCAACAGATTACAACTGCTTGCAGACTGTGTGTACCCGGAATCCCAATGTGGTTTCAGAGCTGGCAGATCAACAACAGACGTGATCTTCTCTTTATGCCAACTCCAGGAGAAGTGTAGGAAGCAAGGCCAACCACTCTACATGATGTTTATAGACCTCACCAAGGCCTTTGACCTGGTTAGCAGGCAGGGACTTTTTGTACTCCTCAGAAAGATCAGCTGCCCCCCAAAACTCTGCAGAATGCTGGTTTCATTCCATACAAACATGAAGGGAACAGTCCTGTACGACGGATCCTTCTCGGACTCCTTTCCCATCAACAGTGGAATGAAACAGGGCTGCGTGTTGACACCGACTCGTTTAGGAATCTTCTTTTCTCTGCTTTTGTCCTATGCCTTTGACTCATCCACCGATGGCATCTACCTACACACTAGGTCTGACAACAAACTGTACAACCTGGAACGTCTGCGTTCAAAGACTAAGGTGAGGACAGTACTCTTCAAAAAGATGCTCTTTGCAGATGACGCTGCACTCGCAGCCCACACAGAGGAGGTCCTTTAGAGACTGAGTGACTGCTTCGCTGATGCATGCACCCAGTTTGGGCTCACTGTCAGCCTGAAGAAGACTTGCATCTGTGTACAAGGTGCAAGTATGGTCCCGTCCATCAAAATGAACAATGTCACCTTGGAAGTTGTGGACAAATTCACCTATCTAGGGTCAACAGTCAGTAACACCCTCTCGCTCGACACTGAGCTTGACCGACGACTTGGGAAGTCCAACACCACCATGGCAAAACTGACCACAAGGGTGTGGGAAAACGAAGCCCTGACAGAACACGCCAAGATCCAAGTCTGCCAGGCCTGTGTCTTCAGCATCTTATCGTATGGAAGTGAGACCTGGAGCACATACAAGCGCCAAGAATGTCGGCTCAATGCCTCAGGTGCATTCTTGGTATAAGCTGGCAGGACCACATACCAAACAGTGTCATCCTGCAATGTGCCAAAATCCCAAGTATATCCTTCTTGCTCAGCCAAAGACACCTCCGATAGCTGGGACATGTCTGACGTATGGAGGACGGAAGACTACCAAAAGACATTCTGTACGGCCAGCTGGCCACAGGCACCAGGCATGTTGGTCATCCTGCATTGAGATTCCGGGATGTCTGCAAGAGAGACATGATCGCCTGCGGTATCCCTGTGGACAGCTGGGAGTTACAAGTCAAGGACCGAGCCGCCTGGCACCAGGCCATCCGGAAAGGAATCACAGAGGCAGATAAAAGGAGGGGCCAGATTGCAGCTGAAAAAAAGTCAGAAAGAAGCAAGAGGCATCAGCAACAACCCTGAACACACATTACATCTGCTCTGTTTGTAACAGGGACTGCAAGTCGAGAATTGGGCTCTACAGCCACAACAGAACCCACTCCAGGAGTGTGATAATGATGTTCTCTTGAGACCAGACTGTCAGGAAAATAAATAATAAAAAATAAATATCTTTTCTGTGTAAAACTCACCTGCTTCACACTCCATTCACTCCCAGTGAAGCCGTGCGTTCGGGCATGGCTCAAAATGACATAAAGGCCTTTTGTCCAACCAGCGTTTTATCTTTTCTCTGATTAAAGCAGCAAGTACACAAACACTGAACAGACAGTAACTGAAGCACAGGCTTTACTCAGTGTCCCCAAGACTGATGAATAATTTAATAAACATTCAAATGCAGTGATGAAATTTCTAATGAATTCTAAATGAAGTTTCTCCATCATCCTCAGCATTGACCTGTCACTGGTGTGTGTGTGTGTGTGTGTGTGTGTGTGTGTGTGTGCGCGCAGTAAGTGTTAATAGATTGAATTATTATTTGTGTGTGTATTTGGTCAGGGCTGCACACACACACTGGGGTGACTCTCTGAGGGAGTATGTGTGTGTCGACTCCTCTGCAGCCATGAACAGTCTGGCTGAGACACTTCTCACAGGTTTGCATGCTCACGCACACTATAACACTGTCACACACTCACGCACACTATAGCACTCTCACACACACTATAACACTGTCACACACTCACGCACACTATAGCACTCTCACACACACTATAGCACACTCACGCACACTATAGCACTCTCACACACACTATAACACTGTCACACACTCACACACACTATAGCACTCTCACACACTCACGCACACTATAGCACTCTCACGCACACTATAACACTGTCACACACTCACGCACACTATAGCACTCTCACACACACTATAACACTGTCAAAAACTCACGCACACTATAGCACTCTCACACACATAACACTGTCACACTCACGCACACTATAGCACTCTCACACACACTATAACACTGTCACACACTCACACACACTATAGCACTCTCACACACTCACGGACACTATAGCACTCTCACACACACTATAGCACTCTCACACACACTATAGCACTCTCACACACTCACGCACACTATAGCACTCTCACACACACTATAACACTGTCACACACTCACGCACACTATAGCACTCTCACACACACTATAACACTGTCACACACTCACACACACTATAGCACTCTCACACACTCACGCACACTATAGCACTCTCACACACACTATAACACTCACACACTCACGCACACTATAGCACTCTCACACACACTATAACACTGTCACACACTCACGCACACTATAGCACTCTCACACACACTATAGCACTCTCACACACTCACGCACACTATAGCACTCTCACACACACTATAACACTGTCACACACTCACACACACTATAGCACTCTCACACACACTATAGCACTCTCACACACTCACGCACACTATAGCACTCTCACACACACTATAACACTGTCACACACTCACGCACACTATAGCACTCTCACACACACTATAACACTGTCACACACTCACACACACTATAGCACTCTCACACACTCACGCACACTATAGCACTCTCACACACACTATAACACTGTCACACACTCACGCACACTATAGCACTCTCACACACACTATAACACTGTCACACACTCACACACACTAGCACTCTCACACACTCACACACACTATAGCACTCTCACACACACTATAGCACTCTCACGCACACTATAGCACTCTCACACACACTATAGCACTCTCACACACTCACGCACACTATAGCACTCTCACACACACTATAACACTGTCACACACTCACGCACACTATAGCACTCTCACACACACTATAACACTGTCACACACTCACGCACACTATAGCACTCACACTCACGCACACTATAGCACTCTCACACACACTATAACACTGTCACACACTCACGCACACTATAGCACTCTCACACACACTATAACACTGTCACACACTCACACACACTATAGCACTCTCACACACTATAACACTGTCACACACTCACGCACACTATAGCACTCTCACACACACTATAACACTGTCACACACTCACGCACACTATAGCACTCTCACACACACTAGCACACTATAGCACTCTCACACACACTATAACACTATAGCACTCTCACACACACTATAACACTGCCACACACTCACACACACTATAGCACTCTCACACACTCACGCACACTATAGCACTCTCACACACACTATAGCACTCTCACACACACTATAGCACTCTCACACACTCACGCACACTATAGCACTCTCACACACACTATAACACTGTCACACACTCACGCACACTATAGCACTCTCACACACACTATAACACTGTCACACACTCACGCACACTATAGCACTCTCACACACTCACGCACACTATAGCACTCTCACACACACTATAACACTCTCACACACTCACGCACACTATAGCACTCTCACACACACTATAACACTGTCACACACTCACGCACACTATAGCACTCTCACACACACTATAGCACTCTCACACACTCACGCACACTATAGCACTCTCACACACACTAACACTGTCACACACTCACGCACACTATAGCACTCTCACACACACTATAGCACTCTCACACACACTATAACACTGTCACACACTCACACACACTATAGCACTCTCACACACACTATAACACTGTCACACACTCACGCACACTATAGCACTCTCACACACACTATAACACTGTCACACACTCACACACACTATAGCACTCTCACACACACTATAACACTGTCACACACTCACGCACACTATAGCACTCTCACACACACTATAACACTGTCACACACTCACACACTATAGCACTCTCACACACACTATAACACTGTCACACACTCACACACACTATAGCACTCTCACACACACTATAACACTGTCACACACTCACGCACACTATAGCACTCTCACACACACTATAACACTCTCACACACACACTATAACTCTCACACACTCACGCACACTATAGCACTCTCACACACACTATAACACTGTCACACACTCACGCACACTATAGCACTCTCACACACACTATAACACTGTCACACACTCACACACACTATAGCACTCTCACACACACTATAACACTGTCACACACTCACGCACACTATAGCACTCTCACACACACTATAACACTCTCACACACTATAACACTCTCACACACTCACACACACTATAGCACTCTCACACACACTATAACACTCTCACACACTCACGCACACTATAGCACTCTCACACACACTATAACACTCTCACACACTCACGCACACTATAGCACTCTCACACACACTATAACACTGTCACACACTCACGCACACTATAGCACTCTCACACACACTATAACACTGTCACACACTCACGCACACTATAGCACTCTCACACACACTATAACACTCTCACACACTCACGCACACTATAGCACTCTCACACACACTATAACACTCTCACACACTCACGCACACTATAGCACTCTCACACACATAACACTGTCACACACTCACGCACACTATAGCACTCTCACACACACTATAACACTGTCACACACTCACACACACTATAGCACTCTCACACACTCATGCACACTATAGCACTCTCACGCACACTATAACACTGTCACACACTCACGCACACTATAGCACTCTCACACACACTATAACACTGTCAAAAACTCACGCACACTATAGCACTCTCACACACATAACACTGTCACACTCACGCACACTATAGCACTCTCACACACACTATAACACTGTCACACACTCACACACACTATAGCACTCTCACACACTCACGCACACTATAGCACTCTCACGCACACTATAACACTGTCACACACTCACGCACACTATAGCACTCTCACACACACTATAACACTGTCAAAAACTCACGCACACTATAGCACTCTCACACACATAACACTGTCACACTCACGCACACTATAGCACTCTCACACACACTATAACACTGTCACACACTCACACACACTATAGCACTCTCACACACTCACGCACACTATAGCACTCTCACACACACTATAGCACTCTCACACACTCACGCACACTATAGCACTCTCACACACACTATAACACTGTCACACACTCACGCACACTATAGCACTCTCACACACACTATAACACTGTCACACACTCACGCACACTATAGCACTCTCACACACTCACGCACACTATAGCACTCTCACACACACTATAACACTCTCACACACTCACGCACACTATAGCACTCTCACACACACTATAACACTGTCACACACTCACGCACACTATAGCACTCTCACACACACTATAGCACTCTCACACACTCACGCACACTATAGCACTCTCACACACACTATAACACTGTCACACACTCACACACACTATAGCACTCTCACACACTCACGCACACTATAGCACTCTCACACACACTATAACACTGTCACACACTCACGCACACTATAGCACTCTCACACACATAACACTGTCACACTCACGCACACTATAGCACTCTCACACACACTATAACACTGTCACACACTCACACACACTATAGCACTCTCACACTCTCACGCACACTATAGCACTCTCACACACACTATAGCACTCTCACACACACTATAGCACTCTCACACACTCACGCACACTATAGCACTCTCACACACACTATAACACTGTCACACACTCACGCACACTATAGCACTCTCACACACACTATAACACTGTCACACACTCACGCACACTATAGCACTCTCACACACTCACGCACACTATAGCACTCTCACACACACTATAACACTCTCACACACTCACGCACACTATAGCACTCTCACACACACTATAACACTGTCACACACTCACGCACACTATAGCACTCTCACACACACTATAGCACTCTCACACACTCACGCACACTATAGCACTCTCACACACACTATAACACTGTCACACACTCACACACACTATAGCACTCTCACACACTCACGCACACTATAGCACTCTCACACACACTATAACACTGTCACACACTCACGCACACTATAGCACTCTCACACACTCACGCACACTATAGCACTCTCACACACACTATAACACTGTCACACACTCACGCACACTATAGCACTCTCACACACTATAACACTGTCACACACTCACACACACTATAGCACTCTCACACACTCACACACACTATAGCACTCTCACGCACACTATAGCACTCTCACGCACACTATAGCACTCTCACACACACTATAGCACTCTCACACACTCACGCACACTATAGCACTCTCACACACACTATAACACTGTCACACACTCACGCACACTATAGCACTCTCACACACACTATAACACTGTCACACACTCACGCACACTATAGCACTCACACTCACGCACACTATAGCACTCTCACACACACTATAACACTGTCACACACTCACGCACACTATAGCACTCTCACACACACTATAACACTGTCACACACTCACGCACACTATAGCACTCTCACACACACTATAACACTGTCACACACTCACGCACACTATAGCACTCTCACACACACTATAACACTGTCACACACTCACGCACACTATAGCACTCTCACACACACTAGCACACTATAGCACTCTCACACACACTATAACACTATAGCACTCTCACACACACTATAACACTGCCACACACTCACACACACTATAGCACTCTCACACACTCACGCACACTATAGCACTCTCACACACACTATAGCACTCTCACACACACTATAGCACTCTCACACACTCACGCACACTATAGCACTCTCACACACACTATAACACTGTCACACACTCACGCACACTATAGCACTCTCACACACACTATAACACTGTCACACACTCACGCACACTATAGCACTCTCACACACTCACGCACACTATAGCACTCTCACACACACTATAACACTCTCACACACTCACGCACACTATAGCACTCTCACACACACTATAACACTGTCACACACTCACGCACACTATAGCACTCTCACACACTCACGCACACTATAGCACTCTCACACACACTAACACTGTCACACACTCACGCACACTATAGCACTCTCACACACACTATAGCACTCTCACACACACTATAACACTGTCACACACTCACACACACTATAACACTCTCACACACTCACGCACACTATAGCACTCTCACACACACTATAACACTGTCACACACTCACGCACACTATAGCACTCTCACACACTCACGCACACTATAGCACTCTCACACACACTATAACACTGTCACACACTCACGCACACTATAGCACTCTCACACACACTATAACACTGTCACACACTCACACACACTATAGCACTCTCACACACACTATAACACTGTCACACACTCACGCACACTATAGCACTCTCACACACACTATAACACTGTCACACACTCACACACTATAGCACTCTCACACACACTATAACACTGTCACACACTCACACACACTATAGCACTCTCACACACACTATAACACTGTCACACACTCACGCACACTATAGCACTCTCACACACACTATAACACTCTCACACACACTATAACTCTCACACACTCACGCACACTATAGCACTCTCACACACACTATAACACTGTCACACACTCACGCACACTATAGCACTCTCACACACACTATAACACTGTCACACACTCACACACACTATAGCACTCTCACACACACTATAACACTGTCACACACTCACGCACACTATAGCACTCTCACACACACTATAACACTCTCACACACTATAACACTCTCACACACTCACGCACACTATAGCACTCTCACACACACTATAACACTCTCACACACTCACGCACACTATAGCACTCTCACACACACTATAACACTCTCACACTCTCACACACACTATAACACTGTCACACACTCACGCACACTATAGCACTCTCACACACACTATAACACTGTCACACACTCACGCACACTATAGCACTCTCACACACACTATAACACTCTCACACACTCACGCACACTATAGCACTCTCACACACACTATAACACTCTCACACACTCACGCACACTATAGCACTCTCACACACATAACACTGTCACACACTCACGCACACTATAGCACTCTCACACACACTATAACACTGTCACACACTCACACACACTATAGCACTCTCACACACTCACGCACACTATAGCACTCTCACACACACTATAGCACTCTCACACACACTATAGCACTCTCACACACTCACGCACACTATAGCACTCTCACACACACTATAACACTGTCACACACTCACGCACACTATAGCACTCTCACACACACTATAACACTGTCACACACTCACGCACACTATAGCACTCTCACACACTCACGCACACTATAGCACTCTCACACACACTATAACACTGTCACACACTCACACACACTATAGCACTCTCACACACACTATAGCACTCTCACACACTCACGCACACTATAGCACTCTCACACACACTATAACACTGTCACACACTCACGCACACTATAGCACTCTCACACACTCACGCACACTATAGCACTCTCACACACACTATAACACTGTCACACACTCACGCACACTATAGCACTCTCACACACACTATAACACTGTCACACACTCACACACACTATAGCACTCTCACACACACTATAGCACTCTCACACACTCACGCACACTATAGCACTCTCACACACACTATAACACTGTCACACACTCACGCACACTATAGCACTCTCACACACACTATAACACTGTCACACACTCACGCACACTATAGCACTCTCACACACACTATAACACTGTCACACACTCACACACACTATAGCACTCTCACACACTCACACACACTATAGCACTCTCACACACACTATAGCACTCTCACGCACACTATAGCACTCTCACACACACTATAGCACTCTCACACACTCACGCACACTATAGCACTCTCACACACACTATAACACTGTCACACACTCACGCACACTATAGCACTCTCACACACACTATAACACTGTCACACACTCACGCACACTATAGCACTCACACTCACGCACACTATAGCACTCTCACACACACTATAACACTGTCACACACTCACGCACACTATAGCACTCTCACACACACTATAACACTGTCACACACTCACGCACACTATAGCACTCTCATACACACTATAACACTCTCACACACACTAACACTCTCACACACTCACGCACACTATAGCACTCTCACACACACTATAACACTCTCACACACTCACGCACACTATAGCACTCTCACACACACTATAACACTGTCACACACTCACACACACTATAGCACTCTCACACACACTATAACACTGTCACACACTCACGCACACTATAGCACTCTCACACACACTATAACACTGTCACACACTCACACACACTATAGCACTCTCACACACACTATAACACTGTCACACACTCACGCACACTATAGCACTCTCACACACACTATAACACTCTCACACACTCACGCACACTATAGCACTCTCACACACACTATAACACTGTCACACACTCACGCACACTATAGCACTCTCACACACACTAGCACACTATAGCACTCTCACACACACTATAACACTATAGCACTCTCACACACACTATAACACTATAGCACTCTCACACACACTATAACACTGCCACACACTCACACACACTATAGCACTCTCACACACACTATAACACTATAGCACTCTCACACACACTATAACACTATAGCACTCTCACACACACTATAACACTGCCACACACTCACACACACTATAGCACTCTCACACACACTAACACTGTCACACACTCACGCACACTATAGCACTCTCACACACACTATAGCACTCTCACACACACTATAACACTGTCACACACTCACACACACTATAGCACTCTCACACACACTATAACACTGTCACACACTCACGCACACTATAGCACTCTCACACACACTATAACACTGTCACACACTCACACACACTATAGCACTCTCACACACACTATAACACTGTCACACACTCACGCACACTATAGCACTCTCACACACACTATAACACTGTCACACACTCACACACTATAGCACTCTCACACACACTATAACACTGTCACACACTCACACACACTATAGCACTCACACACACTATAACACTGTCACACACTCACGCACACTATAGCACTCTCACACACACTATAACACTCTCACACACACTATAACACTCTCACACACTCACGCACACTATAGCACTCTCACACACACTATAACACTGTCACACACTCACGCACACTATAGCACTCTCACACACACTATAACACTGTCACACACTCACACACACTATAGCACTCTCACACACACTATAACACTGTCACACACTCACGCACACTATAGCACTCTCACACACACTATAACACTCTCACACACTATAACACTCTCACACACTCACGCACACTATAGCACTCTCTCACACACTCACGCACACTATAGCACTCTCACACACACTATAACACTCTCACACACTCACGCACACTATAGCACTCTCACACACACTATAACACTGTCACACACTCACGCACACTATAGCACTCTCACACACACTAACACTGTCACACACTCACGCACACTATAGCACTCTCACACACACTATAACACTCTCACACACTCACGCACACTATAGCACTCTCACACACACTATAACACTCTCACACACTCACGCACACTATAGCACTCTCACACACACTATAACACTGTCACACACTCACGGACACTATAGCACTCTCACACACACTATAACACTCTCACACACACTATAACACTCTCACACACTCACGCACACTATAGCACTCTCACACACACTATAACACTCTCACACACTCACGCACACTATAGCACTCTCACACACACTATAACACTGTCACACACTCACACACACTATAGCACTCTCACACACACTATAACACTGTCACACACTCACGCACACTATAGCACTCTCACACACACTATAACACTGTCACACACTCACACACACTATAGCACTCTCACACACACTATAACACTGTCACACACTCACGCACACTATAGCACTCTCACACACACTATAACACTGTCACACACACTATAACACTGTCACACACTCGAGAACCTGAGCCTCATAATAAGCATTTCAGTGTGCAAGTTTCACTGACATCTTGTGCACATGACAAATAAACCTGAAACTTGAAACACACTCTTACACTGACAGTCTCATGTGCGCACACACACACATTATCACATTCTCATATACACACAAACTAATATACATACACTAACACACGGATACTAATTTACATAATGGTAATGAAAAATAATGATGATGAAGAGGATGATGATGAAGTGTACAGTTGTGTTTGTTTTGTTTTTTTATGGAACAGGAGGCAGTGAAGGAGATGAGCCAGTCATCAAACATGTTTACTTCCGTCAGTTTCTTCCTGTTTCTCCAAAGGTCAGGTCACAACATGGGGCGCCAATACTTTAGACATATGATACAATGCATCAAATGCACTTTGAAAACACTGTATTCTGATTGGCTAACAAAAGTAAACAAATACCCAAAACATCCAATATTAACAATTTGATGTAAATGAAATTTCCAGAAGCATAGATTTTCAATGAATGTTTTGTCTGTAAACACCGTAAACACAATGTAAATACGGTAAACACAATGTAAACACATGGTAAATACCATAAACACAAGGTAAACATGCCATAAACACATCCATCGTAAATACACCATAAATACAGTGTAAACACTGTAAACATCATAAATACACTATAAACAGTGTAAACACACTGTAAACACACTGTAAACACGCTACAAACACATTGTAACCACACATTAAATATGGGCGGCATGGTGGTGTAGTGGTTAGCGCTGTCGCCTCACAGCAAGAAGGTCCTGGGTTCGAGCCCCGTGGCCGGCGAGGGCCTTTCTGTGCGGAGTTTGCATGTTCTCCCCGTGTCCGCGTGGGTTTCCTCCGGGTGCTCCGGTTTCCCCCACAGTCCAAAGACATGCAGGTTAGGTTAACTGGTGACTCTAAATTGAGCGTAGGTGTGAATGTGAGTGTGAATGGTTGTCTGTGTCTATGTGTCAGCCCTGTGATGACCTGGCGACTTGTCCAGGGTGAACCCCGCCTTTCGCCCGTAGTCAGCTGGGATAGGATCCAGCTCGCCTGCGACCCTGTAGAACAGGATAAAGCGGCTAGAGATAATGAGATGAGACGAGAGACATTAAATATGCCAAACACACTGTAAACACACCTTAAAGATGCCGTAAACACATTATAACACCGTAAATGCATTATAAACACACTGTAAACACATTATTAACACAGTGTTCTGTCCTGTAGGTTCAGTCTGATTTGGTTCTTGCTGCTTTCTCTTTATCGGAGTTATCCACTCAGGAAGCGCGAGAGGAGACGGTGCTCACACTGTGGAGGAAAACACACTCCTACCTGGTGAGTAAAATGATTACACACACTCAATACACACTACACACACACACACACACACACACTCTATATACACTACAAGCTGTGTAATCCTACACACACACATGCTACACATACTCTACACACACCACACACACTACAAACACACTCTACACAGTACACACACACACTGTGTCTGGTTGGAGTCTCATCGCATCGCTCCTGTGGAGGACGGCCCCATGTGGACAGTTGAAAGTCACACCTGGAGGACGCTCTGGACTCTTACAGTAATGCTTTTATGGCTGAGGACTACAGTTGACTTGCTAACTTTAGGACTGCAGTTGTCATGAACAGTTTTGCACTCAAGTTTCCATCAATGAAGAGTTTATAACATCAACGAAACTGACTTCATGTTAAAACTGTTAATATTATAGTCAGGCTGTCTGTTGTCGCCCAAATGAGGATGGGTTCCCTTTTGAGTCTGGTTCCTCTCGAGGTTTCTTCCTCATGGCGTCTGAGGGAGTTTTTCCTTGCCACCGTCGCCACAGGCTTCATCATTGGGGATAGATTAGGGATAAAATTAGCTCATGTTTTAAGTCATTAAAATTCTGTAAAGCTGCTCTGTGACAATGTTTACTGTTAAAAGCGCTGTACAAATAAACTTGATACTCTACAGTACACATGCTACACATACTCTATATAATATACACACACACTACCTGTGAGGGCTGTGTGATGTCCTGAGTCTCTGAGATGTTGTGGATCACCCGTATTAGGATTAATGCCTCACTACAAACTACTGCATACTTTTTATTTTAGCTAAAAACTCATTTGCATAATCACTTTTTATCTGTAATATTTTTGTCTAGAATTTACTTGGCATTTGGCCATTTTGCTTTCTCTACATCATATAACCACACCCATTACATTCAAAATAAAACGGACACAGAGAGTAAAGAGCCTCCACTGCTCCAGGGACAAAACATCCATTATCTGTAGCCGCTTTATCCTGTTCTACAGGGTCGCAGGCGAGCTGGATCCTATCCCAGCTGACTACGGGTGAAAGGCGGGGTTCACCCTGGACAAGTCGCCAGGTCATCACAGGGCTGACACATAGACACAGACAACCATTCACACTCACATTCACACCTACGCTCAATTTAGAGTCACCAGTTAACCTAACCTGCATGTCTTTGGACTGTGGGGGAAACCGGAGCACCCGGAGGAAACCCACGCGGACACGGGGAGAACATGCAAACTCCACACAGAAAGGCCCTCGCCGGCCACGGGGCTCGAACCTGAACCTTCTTGCTGTGAGGCGACAGTGCTAACCGCTACACCACCGTGCTGCCTGGGACAAAACATGTGGAGCACAAAATGGAAAAAAAAAATCAAATGCATAAATCTAAATATTAACTGTAAATGTTAAAAAATAAATATTGCATTGTAAATGTCTCTTTCATGTGCTAGTTGTCCTTGTCCACTCTGAGTGTGTCTTTGGGAAAGTCCACAGGTGATTTGTTTTGGGTTCGGGACGCTCACTGTGCAGAACTGTTAGCGCCAAGCTAATACTGGAATGTGTGTTTATAATTTT
This sequence comes from Neoarius graeffei, assembly GCF_027579695.1. NCBI lineage: Eukaryota > Metazoa > Chordata > Actinopteri > Siluriformes > Ariidae > Neoarius > Neoarius graeffei. The sequence goes on from NC_083569.1 coordinate 33,228, forward strand.
GCTGTAACACAGCTACGTGAAAGATGGATGCTGTCACAGTCATGTTACGGTTACGACAAGGTTCGAGGACTGAGTTAGATTTTAGTGACATTTAGGGTAAAAAATCAATTTGTGATATATGGACTGAAAATATATCAGTATAGGGTCAAATTTTCTCAGGAATCTGAAAATGACATTTATCCAAAATCTTTAATAGTCGGTTGGGTCGATTGACTTCATCATTCAATGGTCATGACAATACTTGAAAAATTGGTAAAAACGGATGTGAAATTTTGTCGTTAAAAAACCTTGATCTCATTTCAGAAAAGATTTTAGACCAAAATAATGTAAACTGGTTGTAGTCCATATAAATGGGTATAATTGATTAAAATTTGGTAACTCTACATTCAAAATTGAATGAATGCAAGTTTTTTTTTTTTTTTACAACAGTGTGTATTTTTCTCACGAACTGAAAATTGATAGGGGTAGGGTTAGTAAAAGTACTAATTTTACTTATCTGGTGTTAGAATTAACGTATGTATTGGACACTGTCTTATTCCCAACAAAATTACAAAGAGATTGATGTATAATACCTGCAGGTTTATCATTATATAAACTCAACAGGAAGAATGAAAAGCCAAATCCTTACCCACAAGCTCAAAATTCCTAAAAATTTTGTCACATGACGTTCGTTGATGAAACTGGCTGGTATGACATCATTACTTGCTGCAGCCACTGAAACTGATACTTATTTAAAAGAACACAACATAAACTCTTATTCTAAGGTTAATAGATAGCAAGTTTATCACTATTTTGCAAACTGCAACAGGATTAATGTGGATGTTCAAAATATTTTGTCACCAAAAATAGGTCATTTTCGCCTGCTTTTTAGTAAAAATCATGCAAAAAGTCAAGTAAGGGCTGATCATACAGCTTTTTAGGTGTTATATTCTGAAACTACAGCATTTTTTCTATAAGGAAAACACAAAACATTGCATATTTATTCAACAATATTTTTTTTCACACGATGTCACAAAAATCTAACTCAAAGTTTCAACCTTGTCTTGTACAGAATGACGTCTGTTTTTGTGTTGACGCAGTGATGAGCACAAAGTACTGAGTTATAATGCTATAGCAACATTAGCTAAGCTAACCAGGTACCTAAATACAGCACTACACTAACGTTACTGTTGTTGCAGTAGCTTTGATGTTATTTAGCTAGCAAGATTGCTAACAATAAGTAAATTATCATGATGATGTCAAATGATCAGGTGTTCTATTGGCTGATCAAATGTACCTTATGCTCCGCCCTCATTGATGCGACACTTGTTAAAGGACAAAAACTAAACGGCTTGGTGTAAACAGCTGTAACAGAAGGTCATCACTGAGTGAACTCGGTTTAATCTCATTTCAGGTTTTAGTGGAAAACGGAACAAAAGAAGGACATCAGATCCTCATGGAGGCTAAAGACGTCTTACTGAAGGTCCTTCTCTACTTTACTCTTCTAAACATATTTGATGTAAATATACACGGTTTAAATGAAAATAATGTGAACAAATGCAATAAAACACTTTAATTCTGTCTTTAAACTGAACTGTGAAATGATGCATTTGTCCCATTTGCCTCATAATCATTGCATGATGCAAAGTCATTAGTGTGTGTGCACGTGTGTGTTCAGAGAGAAGACAAACAGAGTCGTGGTGTTCAGAGGCCCGTGGTGTTTGCTCCTGTACGTCTGTCACATTCTCACACACACACACACACACACACACACACACACACACACACACACACACACTTCCTGTTTCTGTAACTGCCATGTTTAATACATTTAATGTGACTTAACTGTGTGTGCGCCTGTAGTGCACTCATCAGCAGCCATGTCCTAAATTGCTGAAGGAGCCAATCACACCCTGCAACTTCCTACAGCCCTACTACCCACTTCCTGTGTCTGGGGTGAGTGTTCTCTTAATTATTATTATTATTACAACCCCAATTCCAAAAAAGTTGGGACAAAGTACAAATTGTAAATAAAAACGGAATGCAATAATTTACAAATCTCAAAAACTGATATTGTATTCACAATAGAACATAGACAACATATCAAATGTCGAAAGTGAGACATTTTGAAATTTCATGCCAAATATTGGCTCATTTGAAATTTCATGACAGCAACACATCTCAAAAAAGTTGGGACAGGGGCAATAAGAGGCTGGAAAAGTTAAAGGGACAAAAAAGGAACAGCTGGAGGACCAAATTGCAACTCATTAGGTCAATTGGCAATAGGTCATTAACATGACTGGGTATAAAAAGAGCATCTTGGAGTGGCAGCGGCTCTCAGAAGTAAAGATGGGAAGAGGATCACCAATCCCCCTAATTCTGCACCGACAAATAGTGGAGCAATATCAGAAAGGAGTTCGACAGTGTAAAATTGCAAAGAGTTTGAACATATCATCATCTACAGTGCACAATATCATCAAAAGATTCAGAGAATCTGGAAGAATCTCTGTGCGTAAGGGTCAAGGCCGGAAAACCATACTGGGTGCCCGTGATCTTCGGGCCCTTAGACGGCACTGCATCACATACAGGCATGCTTCTGTATTGGAAATCACAAAATGGGCTCAGGAATATTTCCAGAGAACATTATCTGTGAACACAATTCACCGTGCCATCCGCCGTCGCCAGCTAAAACTCTATAGTTCAAAGAAGAAGCCGTATCTAAACATGATCCAGAAGCGCAGACGTCTTCTCTGGGCCAAGGCTCATTTAAAATGGACTGTGGCAAAGTGGAAAACTGTTCTGTGGTCAGACGAATCAAAATTTGAAGTTCTTTATGGAAATCAGGGACGCCGTGTCATTCGGACTAAAGAGGAGAAGGACGACCCGAGTTGTTATCGGCGCTCAGTTCAGAAGCCTGCATCTCTGATGGTATGGGGTTGCATTAGTGCGTGTGGCATGGGCAGCTTACACATCTGGAAAGACCCCATCAATGCTGAAAGGTATATCCAGGTTCTAGAGCAACATATGCTCCCATCCAGACGACGTCTCTTTCAGGGAAGACCTTGCATTTTCCAACATGACAATGCCAAACCACATACTGCATCAATTACAGCATCATGGCTGCGTAGAAGAAGGGTCCGGGTACTGAACTGGCCAGCCTGCAGTCCAGATCTTTCACCCACAGAAAACATTTGGCGCATCATAAAACGGAAGATACGACAAAAAAGACCTAAGACAGTTGAGCAACTAGAATCCTACATTAGACAAGAATGGGTTAACATTCCTATCCCTAAACTTGAGCAACTTGTCTCCTCAGTCCCCAGACGTTTACAGACTGTTGTAAAGAGAAAAGGGGATGTCTCACAGTGGGAAACATGGCCTTGTCCCAACTTTTTTGAGATGTGTTGTTGTCATGAAATTTAAAATCACCTAATTTTTCTCTTTAAATGATACATTTTCTCAGTTTAAACATTTGATATGTCATCTATGTTCTATTCTGAATAAAATATGGAATTTTGAAACTTCCACATCATTGCATTCCGTTTTTATTTACAATTTGTACTTTGTCCCAACTTTTTTGGAATCGGGGTTGTATTATTAATAATAATTATGGTGTTTGTGTGTGTGTGTGTGTTCAGAACAGTGATCCTGTGCAGGAGAAGTTCAGTTTCCTGGTTGTGTCTCGATCAGAGGCGCAGGATTCCGCAGGGTTGCAGTGGAGCAGAATCGTTTCTCCCGTCCACAGACGGCCGAGACAGGTGCAGTGTCGGATCTGCTGCTCGAACGGGGAACTCGAACAGCTCACCATTACTGCACGGCATCACGGGAGGTAAGGAACAGAGCGTGTGTTACACCCTCGGGTTCTAATCACAGTACACACACACACCTGGTGTTTTATGTTAATTAGCTCCGTAAATAACATGTGTTTACAGAGACGCGTACCGCTGTGCTCGGAGCAGCGACTGGGGCGACCGACTGCCGATCATCCACACAGAGGAACACACACACGAGTGAACGAAAGAAACACACTGACTCTAAACGGTTCTGCTGGTTCCTGATGGCCTGCAGTGGTACTGAGTGAAGGCTCCAGTGCTGTTCAACAGGAACCAGTAAATCCCTAACGGAGAAGATTCCGCCATTCCGTGATGGAAACAGATTTTCACACTGCATCGTAATTTGCTGAAGTACATCAAGTCGACATTCATGACTTACCCAGAATGCTTTGCTGCACTAAACATGGTGGATGAATGTTTATAAACGTTAACAATAAAACCCTTAATATTTCAGAAATTTAATGTGGTTTAGATTTTCACTTCTTGACCCTGCTAGCTAGTTAGCATGCTAGTGTAGGAGGCGGCCAGCTGTTTAGTTAAAATGTTTCTGCAAAAACAGTAGAAACTCAATATTTCAAAAATAGAACAAATTTATTAGGACTTTTGTACAGCTGATGGGAATTTTCATTTGCTTTACTAATGAGTTTGTAAATAAACCATACCAAATCTGTACGATGTCTGGGTAAACCACCAGCGAGTCATCATGCTAGATAGTTATGCTGCTAGTTAGATATAATGCGGGCTACTTAGCAACCTAATCTCATTCCAACCAAGTACAACATGTACGACAGCTGAATTTGCTCTGTTAGCCAGTTAGCAATTCAGACAGCACAAAAACGTTCAGCCAAAACCGTCTTCTGATCATTAGCGTGAGAGAATCTGTCGCAGTGCCGAGGTTAAATCCGGATACTGGAACTGAAATCCCGACTCCAGAGTTCTCTTCGGGACGACTCTCTGGCCCTGCGTCAGGATCACGGCTCTCTCCTGGCCCAGAGTGGCTCTCAGGAAGAATTCGGGAACAGGAAGTAGCGTGGGGCGTTTCAGGACTCGACCCAGCTCCCGCGTGAACTCACGGTTGGTGTTCAGAGCCGGTGCGACTCCATTAAACACCTCCGGCTGAGAGGAAGCGGGAGTACGGGACGGATCGAGGGAGTGAGCGATTATCCCGGCTAAATCTGAGACGTGAATCCAAGGAAAGGGCTGATTTCCTGAACCCAACGTTCCTCCTAAACCGAGCCAGAATGGGATGAGCATCTGCTTTATCGCACCACCGCCTCGCCCCAGAACCACGCCTGAGAGAAAATACCAAATCAAAATACAGAACACGGAATATAAAGATGGAGAGAGAAATGTGTTCTGGGTCACTGTCACCTGATCTGATGACGACTTGTTTGGTGGTTTTACTGGTGTTTTCAGGAAGTCGTCCCGCTTCCTCCCACTCCTTCACCAGCTGAGACCAAAGGTCAAAGGTCGTCCACTGGCTGTCCTCAGTGTACGGAGTCTCTACATTGGCTCTGTAACATGCTGGAAATCACACAGAGACCGATACCTAAACGCACAGCATCGTGAAGACCAAAGAGAGTTTAAAAAAAAAAAAAAGTCTGGGAGAAAGATTTTTCAAGAACTTATCAAAGCATTTCCCCAAGAAAAACTGGAAAGCGTAGTGGCCCCCTGAGCGCAGCGAGCTGCAAAGAGCACGGTGTGTAAGTGAGGAGGGTCGGGGGGCACGCTGCCCCCGAACATTGTGAAATGTAAGGGTTCTCATGGCTTCTGGTGACATCTAGAGCTGATTTTTTTTTTTGCCAGTTCAACATGTTGGGAAAATGCTGTATTTTACTTAGAATTCTACTGAATTCCCACCCGAAAAAAACAAAGTCAATACGACACCCACTGGCATCTCACGAGCAGTGTCCTGCTCCAACGCAGACTGCAGCTTATTTCACATCAATCAAAGCGAATGGTGATGCAACATGGCACGAGTCGTTCAAAATACTGATCATTACATTTTGACAATAGTGCAAATGACTAACCCTAACCCTAATATCTAATATTCAAGACTGAAGTGAACAATAAACAACGATAAAATGAAAGGAAAAAAAAACATCAGATGACCTGGCACTTGGCAAAATGTGGTCAGCAACATGCAGCGAACTGGCCGTCACGGTCTCACAGCTGCGGTCTGCCCTGTCGCCGAGTGGATTTCCACAGTTTTCTTTGTGAAAAACTCCGTAATTAAGTTCAGTATTGGTATTCAGTTACCAATGAATATTAATTGCACATCACTCGTCCAATTAATGTAGGATATCACACACACACAGCCAATCAGCACGGAGTCCCTTTCTCTGACATCAGCCGTGACCTTGGGTTTGAATGGACTGTCCTGATTACCTGCTCAAAGGCCACAAACACGTGCATGTTGATTCTACAGTGGTGCTTGAAAGTTTGTGAACCCTTTAGAATTTTCTACATTTCTGCATAAATATGACCTAAAACATCATCAGATTTTCACACAAGTCCTAAAAGTAGATAAAGAGAACCCAGTTAAACAAATGAGACAAAAATATTATACTTGGTCATTTATTTATTGAGGAAAATGATCCAATATTACATATCTGTGAGTGGCAAAAGTATGTGAACCTCTAGGATTAGCAGTTGAAATTAGAGTCAGGTGTTTTCAATCAATGGGACGACAATCAGGTGTGAGTGGGCACCCTGTTTTATTTAAAGAACAGGGATCTATCAAAGTCTGATCTTCACAACATGTTTGTGGAAGTGTATCATGGCACGAACAAAGGAGATTTCTGAGGACCTCAGAAAAAGCGTTGTTGATGCTCATCAGGCTGGAAAAGGTTACAAAACCATCTCTAAAGAGTTTGGACTCCACCAATTCACAGTCAGACAGATTGTGTACAAATGGAGGAAATTCAACACCATTGTTACCCTCCCCAGGAGTGGTCGCCCAACAAAGATCACTCCAAGAGCAAGGCGTGTAATAGTCATCGAGGTCACAAAGGACCCCAGGGTAACTTCTAAGCAACTGAAGGCCTCTCTCACATTGGCTAATGTTAATGTTCATGAGTCCACCATCAGGAGAACACTGAACAACAATGGTGTGCATGGCAGGGTTGCAAGGAGAAAGCCACTGCTCTCCAAAAAGAACATTACTGCTCGTCTGCTGTTTGCTAAAGATCACAGGGGCAAGCCAGAAGGCTATTGGAAAAATGTTTTGTGGATGGATGAGACCAAAATAGAACTTTTTGGTTTAAATGAGAAGCGTTATGTTTGGAGAAAGGAAAACACTGCATTCCAGCATAAGAACCTTATCCCATCTGTGAAACATGGTGGTGGTAGTATCATGGTTTGGGCCTGTTTTGCTGCATCTGGGCCAGGACGGCTTGCCATCATTGATGGAACAATGAATTCTGAATTATACCAGCGAATTCTAAAGGAAAATATCAGGACATCTGTCCATGAATTGAATCTCAAGAGAAGGTGGGTCATGCAGCAAGACAACGACCCTAAGCACACAAGTCGTTCTACCAAAGAATGGTTAAAGAAGAATAAAGTTAATGTTTTGGAATGGCCAAGTCAAAGTCCTGACCTTAATCCAACGGAAATGTTGTGGAAGGACCTGAAGTGAGCAGTTCATGTGAGGAAACCCACCAACATCCCAGAGTTGAAGCTGTTCTGTACGGAGGAACGGGCTAAAATTCCTCCAAGCCGGTGTGCAGGACTGATCAACAGTTACCGCAAACGTTTAGTTGCAGTTATTGCTGCACAAGGGGGTCACACCAGATACTGAAAGCAAAGGCTCACATACTTTTGCCACTCACAGATATGTAATATTGGATCATTTTCCTCAATAAATAAATGACCAAGTATAATATGTTTGTCTCATTTGTTTAACTGGGTTCTCTTTATCTACTTTTAGGACTTGTGTGAAAATCTGATGATGTTTTAGGTCATATTTATGCAGAAATATAGAAAATTCTAAAGGGTTCACAAACTTTCAAGCACCACTGTAGGTTTATACTGAAGACAGGGATGGTGCTGGGATTTTTCGTTCTGGGTCCCGGGACTCACATGACTGGCCAAATTGGGGTCCCTGGCATTTTTTTTAACCCTATATACTTGAATATAGAGGACTTTCAATGAGACAGATTTTTCTTTTTCACACAGCGTCCGCCATACTGCTGGGCAAACACAAACAACCGCGACGGTTAATAATGAAAATCGAGACGACTGCAGGCAGTAAAATCTCTCTGAAACTATTAAAACATTTATTTTATCCCTGCAGATCACATTACATTCAAAAGCTGAAACATGCAGCATCACAGATCCATATAATTTACCCACAAATATATTTATTTATTATTTATTCTGCACACTGCCTGTGCTCGCACTCTGTGTGTGTGTGTGTGTGTGTGTTCACTGCTTCAGCTGGGTTAAGTGCAGAGGAGGAATTTCACTGTGCTTGAGTTTACATTAGACAAAAATTAAAAAAAATTAAGGCTTCTTGTTCTTAATTTACCCACAAATGTTTTTATTCCATTTGAAACGTGTTCAGCAAACCAGCTACCGGATTTGGGACACTACAACATCCTGAATACACCGGAGATGCTAAAGGCTTAGGAAAGTCCAGATGCCTACTGATATTCCAAGGCAGGTTTCATGCCGGAATGTTATGGGAAATTCCTGATAAACAAAAACACCTTATAATGACAGAGAAGCTCAAACATGGACTTCTAACAGTAAAAAACAAGCCAGGGCCGAGATCCAGCATATTTTATGGTGGTTAGCCGAGTCTACGTTACCAGTGTAAAACAAACCTGCTGCTAGTCGAGCCAAGCATTAGGTCTAATAAAATATATCGCGTCCAAAGCCCAGATCCAGAAATCCACAGTTGCCATGATGTCACATAAAAGTGACCATGATGCTGTGACCTTTTCGTTCTGTTCACTTTTGCCTTGTTTATTAAAACAACAGAATCTAACAGATTTGCCAAGACAAAAAAAATTCAAGTAGGATCCCTGCATCCCGGGACACATTAAAATTCTGAACATGCTTTTTATTGGGGGGAATTTTTATGTGTAAAAATGCAGAATTTGTGTTAATGCAACCCTGGTCGGCCTAAATTCTAAGTGTCGCGGCGACAGTTTAATGGGTAGTGGCATGTGACTAAGCGTATCGGTCAATAAATTAAGCGTAGCGGGGCCGATACACTATGACGCTTTAGGAGAAACCCTGTATCATGGTTTGGTCCTAAAAAAAACCTCCCAGACTCTGAACATTGTGCAGAGGGACACGAAATCTGTTCTATAAACATATAAAGAATGTGACAGAACAGTGACTCTGCCTCAGGGAGCGCATCCACAGGGAGGGGTGAAGGGGGGGATAGTCAGAGACATGACCAGGGGACCGAGGAGAACTACGAATACGATGGTGCTACCACTGTGCTTCTCAAGGGGTTCTGTTCTCATCAGACCACAGAACCTTCTCCACGTGTTTAGTGAATCTGCACCCCGAGTTTCAGACGAGTCGCTGCTCTCCCACAATCCCAGCTGAGAGGAGTCTCACAGTCAGGGGGTCAATACTTATACAACTCACACAAACAGCTGAGGATCAGAATAATATTACAGTCAGAGAGAGAGAGAGACACAAACACACACCACTGGCGGCTCGTTAATAGGGGCGATTTGGGCGACGCACTCCCAAACAGGGAGGGAGATTTTTTTTTTTTTTTAATCTACTCCTACTACCACGGCAACAGTAATGTCATTGTCCAATCAGGTTAAGGTCGCGCCTGGTGTAGCCACGCCCTTTTGGGGCGATTTCTGTCAGGTTCAGATTTGCCCCCAAATCTCCCATTGACACTAATGGTACGTACGTTTTTTTCGAAAATCCTGCTCCCAATGCATTTTCTATTAGGTTTTATGTGCTCGCACAAGCAGCGTGCTTACGTCATACGCCTGTTGCGCCGTGCAAGTGTTGCCAGATTGGGCGGTTTTAAGTGCATTTTGAACATAATTTTGGGCTGGAAAACGCAACTTGCGCGGGAAATGTGTGAACATTCTATGAAGATGGCGGCGAGTGTTGAGTGCAACAATACGATAGCGTCTCTGAAAGAAGTTCCCTTTAGTCGTCGTACCAATGAGGAGAAAACGGCAATCAAACAGCTCGGACCTCCTAGACCGAATTTAAACATCAAGCAAGTGTCTATGAAGGGGGAGAAGACCTACTCAAGAGGTTTTAACAAGAACTGGTACCACCGGAAATCTTGGCTAGCTGGCTGTGATGTAGTCAATGCTCTTTTTTGCTACCCTTGCGTTCTCTTCCACCCTGGAAGTAGCACAGCAGACGGTACAGTGATATCTGATATTTGAATTTACTAGGCAAAAGTTGTTTTTGTGTGTGTGTGTGTGTGTGTTTTACCAATGGCAGTTTAACATTGCCATGTTTTTGTTTTACCAATGGCAGTTTAACATTGCCATGCTTGGAATATTTCAGTAGCCTCAAGTTCTCTCTGACTTGGTGTAAATTAAGCATATTTTCAGTTTTTATATATTGTACAGTATGTGTTCATTGGAGCCAGCAGCACCTTTTTTCCAACTTGTTAAGCCAAGTTGCACTGACTACAAAACCTTGTGTAACCTTGTATGTATATAGCTAAATAACTAAAGCCTTTCGTGTTCATCGGCATGCTCGTAATACTTTAAATTTCCTCTTAAGGCATGGCTTTCTGGAGGAATTCTTGGGAAAAAAAACTGCAGAATTTATTTAGAATTATTTGTTGTTAAAATGGTGCAATTCCATATTAAAAAACCCACATAATTAAGCTGCACATGTTTGATGGTTATGCTTTTCTTCATCTTTTTCAAAACTTAAATAAACACTTGTTTTGGATTTATATCCTGCCACTTTAATTGCATTCTTTAGAATTGAAGAAATTAGAATATGTTTATAATTAAGAATGTGTCTACTTATTATAGAATACTGGAATAATATGAGAAAATAAATGAGTAATGTAATATTAATTGATTGTGATGCCAAATGTTTTGCTTTGAAGGCTTCACAATGAATCTTCCTTAGTTTTAGCCTGGCAAGCCAGACTAAATGTGAATATTTGCCACTCGTAGGCAAAAATATTTTTGGCCGCTAGGCGGGTGGGTCTAGTTTACTAGGCGACCTTAGTTTGCCACCTTTAACTTGTTCAGTGTTGCCATCTAGTGGAGAGAAGAGATATTGTCTATATTGATATCTGAATTTACCAGGCAAAAACAAGTTCGGCCAATTGATTTGCTACCTAGGTCAATTTACTTCAGTCCTGTGGACATTTACGGTCCGTGTAGACATAACGGGGGAAAATTGCCCCCCCTGAAAAAAAATTCAGGAGCCGCCACTGACACACACACACACACAGAGCGAGACAGACAGAGAGAGAGAGACCGAGACATACAGACCAATTCCAGTGACGAGGACCCAGGAGTGAGGAGGTGTTGTGGAGGAGGTGATGGAGCGAGTTAAACTCCTGGTGGTGTTCAGGCGGCTGTTAAACACCTGGGCTCTGTACGTCTCACTCCACCTGCACAATCACACGCTGCAGTTCATCTCAAACATTTATTTATAAAACAATAAAATCATCTTTCAGAAAATCATCTCATCCGTTTAATAATCTCCCTCACGGTGAGATCCTCCAGACGTTTCAGCTGATTGTCTGCATTTACAGGAAATTTAGGTGAAACTATGTATTTAATATTATTATTATTATTATTATTATTATCTCTGTTGTTCCGCACTGTGATTCTGTGTGTGTGTGTGTTCTGACCATCTCAGTGGGTTTAAGATGTTTTCTCCAGCAAGGTTGACTACAGCATCACACACAGGAAGACCAGCGGACTCCAAATCAGTCTGAAAACCAACACAGGGAGTGAAAGTTTAAAGTGTTTCAACTTCCCCAAGTACAAAACCAAGTGTTCATGTTTATAACTGAAAGAAAGTGTATACCCTGGTGAAAAACCTCACCGGATCTTTAAGGATCCATGAAGATTGTCAAAGACCTGCCAAAGATCCTTAAAGATAAAGATCTTTATAAGATTCCTTTAAGAATCTTAGAAAGATCCTCACATGCAAAATCATTTGTAAAGATAATCAAGGATTTGACAAAGATCTTTTAAGGATCCTACAGAGACCCTCATAATGATCCCCACAAAGATCTTTGCAAGGATCCTTTAAGATCCTCAAGGATTCAACAAGGATCTTTCAAAGGATCTTAAAGCTCTTAACTGGAATCCTCAAAGATTTAATCAGGATCTTGTAAGGATTCTTGTCAAGGTCTCTGAGATCTTTGTGAAGATCCTTTGAGATCTTTGATGATCTAAAAAGGATCTTTCAATTTTTTTAATGATCCTAATTCAACAGGATTGTTAAGGATGGAAATAGATCGAAACTTACATAATTATGATTCATAAGAATTGGATAAGGATATATCACGGAATCCTGAATAGCCAACATCTTAAAAGGACCTTTGAAAGGATCTTTCATGATTTTCAAGGTTTCAAAAATCTTGAAAGGATCTTAAGGATTTCATTAAGTTCTTTTCAGGATATTTTCAAGATCTTCACAAGACCTTTGCAAGCATCTCAAGATCATGAAAGCAGTGGAAATCAAGTCTATGGTATATGAATCTTACAAAATACAGTGGAACCTCTCTGACGTGAACATCTGGATGCAGTAATGCTTTTCATAGCTGGAGCTGTTTGCTTTTGGGGAACATGTTCTCATGAGTGATGGCCTAAAAGTGCAAAGTTGGCCTCTCACAGGAACTAGCAAAGAACAAGATGTGTATCAATAGAAAACAAACTCTGAAATATCCCTGGTCGAAACCTTTCAAGGATCCATAAAGTTCTTTGTGAGGGTCTTTGAAGATCCTGTTGAGGATCTCAACAAAGATTCTCAGACGCTCTTCAAGGATCTACAAAGTTCTTCTCAAGGATCATAAATATTCTTGACAAGATCTACAAGAATCTTTAAAAACAAAAACCACATTCAATTCCAAACAAAACAGTTCTTTATTGATGTGATCATAACATATCATGAACACACGGTTATGCTGAACATTCAGGAAAAAGCAAACAGATGGCAACATAACATCCTCATCAATCTGTTTGCTTTTTCCTGAATGTTCAGCATAACCGTGTGTTCATGATATGTTATGATCACATCAATAAAGAACTGTTTTGTTTGGAATTGAATGTGGTTTTTGTTTTTAAAGATTCTTGTAGATCTTGTCAAGAATATTTATGATCCTTGAAGACCTTGAGAAGAACTTTGTAGATCCTTGAAGAGCGTCTGAGAATCTTTGTTGAGATCCTCAACAGGATCCTCAAAGACCCTCACAAAGAACTTTATGGATCCTTGAAAGGTTTCCACCAGGGTAGCTCGATAGAGTTTTTCCCTCTCTGTTTGCACGCACACATGTCTGGCAAAAAAAAATTACACACTAATATTTCATTGCTCTGACTTTACCTTATATTCCAGTGCACATTCACCGTAGCATTGTTAGGAGACAACTTTATACACCGTCACAACATTAATTTCAGTTCAGAGCTGCATTAAATGTTTGAGCTCGTGTCTCGACTACAGGAGACTGGAACCTCTCTGTAAAATCTTCTCCAGCATCCCAAAGACTCTCAGTGGGGGTTAAGGTCGGGACTCTGTGAAGGTTAATTCCTGTGCAGATGATTCCTCGTGCTCCCTGAACCACTCTCTCACTCTCTGAGCCCTAATTTTATTCCATCAGGGAATTAAACCCCACTGACGTGAACCTGCTCATTCAGGTTGTCAGCTGCCTTCATTTTATTGCCCTGTAACGTTGCTGAGTCTCGACCTGACCACCTGAACCAACCCCAGATCATCACACTGCCTCCAGAGGCTTCTACAGTGGACACTATGCATGATGGTTCGGTGGCAAAAAGAGCTACTGCTGCATCACCACCTCAACCTGATCGCTTGCATGACTTCATCAACAGCCTGCACCAGGATGGCAGTTGCTCTTTCACAATCCAGCAAGCGCTGGATGAAATCAAAGTCCTCAGATCTGACTGCTCCTGTGGCCCGGATAACATACCATGCAAGATCATTAAACCCGTCGCTGATCACATGGCCTCTCCTCTTACTCATGTTATCAACACGTATTGCATTAGATAATTTCCCAAAGCCATGGAAAATCGCACGGATCAGCCCCATTCCCAAAGTAGGAGACCCCACAGAGGAAAGCGACTTTCTCCCATTTCCATCCTGCCTGTGCTGTCCAAGAAGCTTGTTCTGTGCCAGATGACTAACTTTCTCACAGACAACACAGTTCTAGGGCCTAATATCAGTGCGTACCGCAAGCGTCACACAACAACAGCAGCAATGTTGGCGATACGAGATGACATTCTCACAAGGCCTTCAACACCGTGGCTTACGAGACTGTTCTCTGTAAACTTCGTAGGTTCGGCTTTTCTAAACAAGCACTGAAGTGGATTCTCGGTTATCTTTGAGTGCCGACAATACGTTCAAATCGACGATTGGAGATCAGAGGAGCTTGCAGTTACATTTGGCGTCCCTCAAGGATCCATTCTCAGGCCTGTCCTTTGTAATCTTTGTCAATGACCTCTCCTCCAGGCTCCCCGGGACAGTGACGTGTCATCAATATGCTGACGACACCACCTTCTATTCACACTGTCAGCCATCTTCCCTAAATCAATGTTATGAAGAGATGCAGAAAGCAACTGACAAGCTAAGCGACTGGTCTTCAGACTCAAATCGTGTTAAACGCAGAAAAAACCCAAATGCATGCTTTTTTTTTCTACGCAGCAGATGTCGCGAGTACATGGACTAGATGACTTCGACAATAAACTTTTTTCCAATGGTAGAGAGCTTGAACGACTACAGCAAATGAAGCTCCTAGGAACACGTTCACCAGCACCTTTTATGGACAGATCATGTCAACAAGGTAACTGCATCGTGCTACGCTACCCTTTCAAGGCTACGCAAGCTGAAGAATATCGCCTCTTTCTTGGTGAGGAAACAACTTGTGGAATGCCTTATCCTTAGTAAACTCAATTACAACGATGATGTGTACCACCCTACTCCTACCGATTTGATTAAGAGACTACAGCGAGTGCAGCTAGCGACTGCTGGATTTGTTCTTCGGCGTTATGCCAACGTCAGGGACATAATCCAGTTAAAATGGTTTCCTACTGAAGACTGAAGGGACTATCGTCTAATGTGCCTCACAAATCTTTGGACTGGCCATCCTATCTTCCACCCCAACGCTGCACCATCGACCAAGTACTAGGATCATCAGATGCTCTACGCTTAACTGTTCCCAAGGCCGAAGGAACTTTCCAGCATTCCTGTGCCAAAGTTTTTAATGCCTTACCAAGTGAAACAAGAAGCACTGTTGAGAGGGGACCTTTCCTCAGGAAAACCAAGGCGTACTTTCTCAACGCTTCCTCAAATAGGCAGTAACGCTTTTATTAAATTCTGCAGGGGTTTTTTTCTTTATCTTCTACAATAGGTTTTATTACCCATTATATTTTTATATAGTACTTTATGCAGTGTTTATATAGTTATATAGATTAGATTTTCTGGATGAAGAGCCAAAATTGTATTTGGAAAGCTGTAAATAAACCATTATTATTATTATTATTATGGGGCGGAGCTTCATGAGCTTCCCTTCCTACCCTGACACGCCCATCAGTCAGAAACAGGGTCAGTCTGGACTCGTCAGACCACGACCTTTCTCCTTCACTCCAGGGTCCAGTCGTTATGCTCCCGAGCAAACTGAAGCCTTTTCTCCTGATTAGTCTCACTAACGAGTGGGTTTCTTACAGACACGCAGAGGTTTAGTCCCACTCCTGTGAGTTCTCATCCCACTGTGAGGGGAAATGATCTTAATTTCACTATTAAACACAGACAGTAGAGCTCACGCCTTTTCATGACTCGACTTCACCGAGTGTGTAAGTGAAACACATTAATCACTGCAGTAATGATCCAGTCAAAGGCTCTTCGCTGCTTAAATCTGAACACTGACGTTTTGGCCAGGCAGTGTGTGTCAATAAATGGTAAAGAAAAAGTGTGAATAAATGTTAAATCTGACCCAAGTGATCCGGCCCGGACCAGGCTGTCGTGATATAATGGTGACTTCATGACCTTTGACCTTTAGGAGTTTAGTGAGTTCACGGCCAACAAACCCTGACCCTCCACCTGAGAGAAAACACACAAAAACAGGAAGAAAGTGTTTATTAACATGGGGTGGTGGTGATGCTAACGCTGTTCTCACCACACCACATGGTGACCCCTGTTTCCCAGGATCGGAGGTCACTGAAGGGGAACAGGGAGGGCTCGCTGGCCGAAGGGGGACCGAGGGAGGGCGTTTTCTCCACTGCGTCAAAGATAAAGCGAGTGAACTCCCTGATCGCTGCGTAAAATATCTGGACAGTTCATTAGCCAGTCAGAGTGAAGCGATCTGTCCGCCATATTACCCCCACACATCGGATCGGGCCGCTCACATTGTGTGGCCCAGGAAGCCACACAAAACTGAACGTTATTCACCGAATTGTTGAGAGAAAAAAAAACCCAACACAAACTGGACCTGTTATTATTAGGGGGTTTGTGTTTTAATCATAATGAACAGTATTCAATATATTTTATCATCATGGATACATTCAGGAAGATTACTGCAGATTTTATTATTATTTATTCGACCAAATAGAAAATACATTGATAATATATGCATAACAGAAGAAGAAGAAGAAAAAAAAGTGTACAACATGACAGAACAGTTCTGGTTTCCACAGAGACGGCGTGTGGGTCAGAGCCCACAGCAGGAGAGTGATGGGAGTGGTAAGATGGCGGCCAGCAGTGAGCGAGTGGCCCGGATGTGACGAGAGCAGTACGGAAGCCGAGAGCAGCCAAACTTTTATGCCGTTTCCACATAATAGTGAGAAAATGATGGCGGGATAAAGCTGGTTTTATTCTGATAATGGGTTAATTATTTATTAAATTATTAATAATGGTGTTTCTCTTAATACGTATTCATTTTGTTTTATGTAGTTATTTGCGGAATTTATTGACAGACTGTGATGCGCCCGGATGTCCGGAACTGCACGCGCGCCACGCCAGCACCGAGAGGGGCGTGTCATCCTGAAGCCCAGCCAGCACTGGGACTGGAAACTGCATTAATATTCCCAGAATTCCCAGTCACGGGGAATATTCCTGCCCTTCACAGCGCTCCGACTGATCATCAATTAATAAATAACGAGGCTACAACGAACAAATATTACAGAATCAAATTCTGAAGAATAAACGGTAATTAATGAATAATTAGTTATCAATTGGGTCAGATTTTGACCCGCCCAATATGGCGGACACGGTGACGCAGGCGGTCGAACTGAGCGGAAGTAAAATTAAGCGCCAAAGCGAGCTCGGATACAAGAGGCGGTAAAATATGAGCCAATCCTGGTCCAGGAGGCGGGGCAATACGAGCCAGTCCTCGCGCGGGAGGCGGGTCTGTCGCAATGCGGGTAGGAGAAGTAAAGCGGGTGTGAGGGAATAAAAACCCTGCGGCGAGTTCATAAGCGCTTCCGGGACTGAAACACAGCAGCGCAGTGTCGGCTTTAAGGACCTCACCACGGGGTTCACACGCCAATATGCCGTTCGGTGTGTTTATGAACTAAATCATGCAGATTAACTCACCGATTAAAATTCTCATGTCTGCTCCGAGAGAAGAGAACAGGGTCCGGGTTCTGGTTCGGGGTCGGTCCGGGTTCGAGTCTCTCAGCCGCCGAGCTGCAACCAAAACACACCGCGCAGGGCAGCTGGAGGCTTTACCACGTGACTCATCGCGTGACTTTAAACTGCGGCAGCCATCTTGGTCGGGTCAAAACATTCAGCAAAAATACGAAGAATGCACAAGGGGCAAATAAAGATGGCTGCAGTCTGCGGTCCTGTAGTGCTTCATGAAGCCAGCAGATTAAAGTGCTGATGACACGAACATGACTCTATGCAATTTCTTAAATAAACTATACAACATGGCAAACATGTTAGATTTCTGTTATAAAGAAGCTGTTGTTACGCGAATATCCAACTTTTAATTGCACAGCGCAAGAAAACCGGGTCCGTGGCTCGCGGCCATGTTGTGACGTCAGCGGGAGAACACGCTGCGGTTCACTGGCTGTTCTACTCTGGTTCTACTCAATGGAAATGGCGCATGAAAACGCCGGTGAACTCTCTAGTGCTAGCTCTTCCTCTTCTGGGAGTCTAGAATTGTGTTGATCTCTTCCGAATAGAATCTATGATAGCCTACCCTCTTTACCCTTTGCCTCTCGTTGCTAGGCGGCAGTTACACGAACGCCGCAAGCTTTCACAAGCAAATACATGACTGATATCACGCCGACTTTATGATTACATTTATGATTATCATGTAGAATCTACAGCTCTGCGTACCTTTATCTTATGTCGTTTCACAACACGTGTTCTGACAGGAGGACTGTCTTTGGATCCGGCGTAGCTACTAGTAGACCCCCTCCGGAATACTGGCAGTGTTGCCAGATTGGGAGGTTTCCCACCCAGTTGGGCGGTTTCAAGTGCATTTTGGTGGGTTTTGAACAGATTTTGGGCTGGAAAACTTCAGCAGTATCTGGCAACACATACTGCTGACGTTTTCCAGCCCAAAATAGTAGTAACACACGTTTGTGCTGAACTGAACACCCAAGAGATTCCTTTAAGCTGGGAAGGGTGTCAAAACAATCCAAATCGAAGTGTTCAGAGCACAGGACGGATGTTGGTGAGGGCTCCCACTTGTCACGAGTGCGCCTGACTTGCTTCACCCACTTCGCATGCAGCTCGGGATCTCTGGGAAACTTGAATAAACTTACCCCATCCTTGTGGGTTTTGGAGCAAAAGCCGGCAACACAACGCGAAGGCATAATAACTATATATATATATATATATATATATATATTGTATAACTCTAAATTGAGCGTAGGTGTGAATGTGAGTGTGAATGGTTGTCTGTGTCTATGTGTCAGCCCTGTGATGACCTGGCGACTTGTCCAGGGTGAACCCCGCCTTTCGCCCGTAGTCAGCTGGGATAGGATCCAGCTCGCCTGTGACCCTGTAGAACAGGATAAAGCAGCTAGAGATAATGAGATGAGATATATTGTATAATAATGTCTAATAAAAATACTAATAATGACAAACTGAACACCTGTCGCATCAACAACAAACTGGTAAGTTAGGAGGAAGATTCTTTCGCTGACGTCATATAGCTCCTCCTCCTCTTTCGTCTCCTGGGTGCTGCAGCCCCGTCAAATTTGCCCAAATAGCCGCGTTTTTTATTATAACTTGTAAAATAGGCGCCTTCGTGAATTAATATATGGATCATCGGGAATTACTTTTTATGTTATAAAACATCACCAAAGATGTCAAAAACGTGTCATCAGCAGATTAAAGGTGTAGAGGCTCACCCCCACTGGCACCTTAGTTGTAATTTGCTACGGCAACAACACGCCCACTGAGCTGTTAGCGAGCAAGCTGGGCATGTTGTGCTAATTCGCATTAATGACAGCAGCAGCTGGCCGAGTGGTGACTGGGTCCATACCAAACACCATCATAAAACCAGTACCTCCCGCCGTCTGGTCAGACTCTCACGGTCCCCAGAGAGCCAGCGCCCCACTGTAACCCCAGCAAAGTAATGGGCGACAGGCCGAGGGCTGTAGAGGCCTTTTCACCAACGTCACAGATTTTTGGTTTTCACACAGCGTCCACCATACTGCCGGCCTACA
This sequence comes from Neoarius graeffei, assembly GCF_027579695.1. Taxonomy (NCBI): domain Eukaryota; kingdom Metazoa; phylum Chordata; class Actinopteri; order Siluriformes; family Ariidae; genus Neoarius; species Neoarius graeffei. Next base: position 52,873 of record NC_083569.1, read on the forward strand.
GGAACGGCCGCAACATTTAATGATGAAAATCGAGATGACTGCAGTCAGTACAATCTCTCTGAAACTACAACCCCGATTCCAAAAAAGTTGGGACAAAGTACAAATTGTAAATAAAAACGGAATGCAATGATGTGGAAGTTTCAAAATTCCATATTTTATTCAGAATAGAACATAGATGACACATCAAATGTTTAAACTGAGAAAATGTATCATTTAAAGAGAAAACTTAGGTGATTTTAAATTTCATGACAACACATCTCAAAAAAGTTGGGACAAGGCCATGTTTCCCACTGTGAGACATCCCCTTTTCTCTTTACAACAGTCTGTAAACGTCTGGGGACTGAGGAGACAAGTTGCTCAAGTTTAGGGATAGGAATGTTAACCCATTCTTGTCTAATGTAGGATTCTAGTTGCTCAACTGTCTTAGGTCTTTTTTGTCGTATCTTCCGTTTTATGATGCGCCAAATGTTTTCTATGGGTGAAAGATCTGGACTGCAGGCTGGCCAGTTCAGTACCCGGACCCTTCTTCTACGCAGCCATGATGCTGTAATTGATGCAGTATGTGGTTTGGCATTGTCATGTTGGAAAATGCAAGGTCTTCCCTGAAAGAGACGTCGTCTGGATGGGAGCATATGTTGCTCTAGAACCTGGATATACCTTTCAGCATTGATGGTGTCTTTCCAGATGTGTAAGCTGCCCATGCCACACGCACTAATGCAACCCCATACCATCAGAGATGCAGGCTTCTGAACTGAGCGCTGATAACAACTCGGGTCGTCCTTCTCCTCTTTAGTCCGAATGACACGGCGTCCCTGATTTCCATAAAGAACTTCACATTTTGATTCGTCTGACCACAGAACAGTTTTCCACTTTGCCACAGTCCATTTTAAATGAGCCTTGGCCCAGAGAAGACGTCTGCGCTTCTGGATCGTGTTTAGATACGGCTTCTTCTTTGAGCTATAGAGTTTTAGCTGGCGACGGCGGATGGCACGGTGAATTGTGTTCACAGATAATGTTCTCTGGAAATATTCCTGAGCCCATTTTGTGATTTCCAATACAGAAGCATGCCTGTATGTGATGCAGTGCCGTCTAAGGGCCCGAAGATCATGGGCACCCAGTATGGTTTTCCGGCCTTGACCCTTACGCACAGAGATTCTTCCAGATTCTCTGAATCTTTTGATGATATTATGCACTGTAGATGATGATATGTTCAAACTCTTTGCAATTTTACACTGTGGAACTCCTTTCTGATATTGCTCCACTATTTGTCGGCGCAGAATTAGGGGGATTGGTGATCCTCTTCCCATCTTTACTTCTGAGAGCCGCTGCCACTCCAAGACGCTCTTTTTATACCCAGTCATGTTAATGACCTATTGCCAATTGACCTAATGAGTTGCAATTTGGTCCTCCAGCTGTTCCTTTTTTGTCCCTTTAACTTTTCCAGCCTCTTATTGCCCCGTCCCAACTTTTTTGAGATGTGTTGCTGTCCTGAAATTTCAAATGAGCCAATATTTGGCATGAAATTTCAAAATGTCTCACTTTCGACATTTGATATGTTGTCTATGTTCTATTGTGAATACAATATCAGTTTTTGAGATTTGTAAATTATTGCATTCCGTTTTTATTTACAATTTGTACTTTGTCCCAACTTTTTTGGAATCGGGGTTGTATTATAATTTTATTTTATACCAGTAGATCACGTTACATCAAAAAGCTGAAACATGCATCATCGCAGATACATATAATTTACCCACAAATGTATTTATTCCGCTTGAAAAGCGGACGCTGAACCAGCTACCGGATTTGGGACACTACGACATCCTGAACTATTTAGTATTTGGGACTTCTAAATACACCGGAGATGCTAAAGGCCAGATGCCTACCGATATTCCAAGGCAGGTTTCATGCCGGAATGTTATGGGAAATTCCCGATAAACAAAAACACCTTATTATGACAAAGGGAAGCTCAAACAGGCTTATAGCCACGTCTGTTATTCCATCCAAAAGCACTACAGGTCTCTGGCATTGCTCTTTTAGATGTAACTTCTACAGGTTTATCTGTGGATGTTTACTGAATTGGGCTTACAATCACTCGCGTACACTTGTGCCAGTCGATATCAAACACAAAGCTCACCAGGCAACATGGCCGCATAAACAAATCCACAGTTGCGATGAGGTCATGTGAAAGGCCTCTATAGAAACGGAGATCAGCACCACCCAATGCGCCTTAAGGGCTGGGTTAGTCCTGGGACGGGAGACTGCCTGGGAAGACCCAGTCCTGGCCCGGGAGGGACTTTGATTAACAACAGGACTTTATTTCGATGTTAGCTTTTTCAAAGCAAGCTAACACATGCTCTGCAGATATAGCAAACTGTTTTAATGATAAAATGCTTTATTTCACTCTCAGTAATGCAGACAGTGAGATGTTCACTTCAGCAGCAGAGGTTTCGGGTTAACTGACTGATTTCAGCCAGTAGGAAAGTGTCTCTGAAGACAATCACAAAGAGACAAGTCAACATTTATTCAGTCTTAAATAAACACAAGGACATTTACACTGTGTTCATGGGGCGTCTCAGCGTTCGACCCTAAACCTCGGTCTGAGCTGCACACGCCAAAAATCACGTCTCATCTCAGACACTTTAAAAAGTATACATTCATTAAAAAAACAAAAAAACAAAATTCTACTGAAATTCTCTACAAAACCACTGAGTGAATGGAGCCAGAACAGGAACCAGTTTGGACTCGGTACAGAAAAGAAGAAAAGAATAAAAAAATAGATTGATAAATGTGAGGAATAGCAATTACTGTAATAAATAGAATTTTGTTCTGTAGAAATATAATTTTAGTTTTGTGTGTATGGCATTTATTCGTGTTGTAATATAGTGAAAATCATCATTTTGGATTTGGATGATTATCACACCAGGAATTGGTCATATTATTTCATATATATATATATACACACACACAGTGGTGCTTGAAAGTTTGTGACCCCTTTAGAATTTTCTATATTTCTGCATAAATATGACCTAAAACATCATCAGATTTTCACACAAGTCCTAAAAGTAGATAAAGAGAACCCAGTTAAACAAATGAGACAAAAATATTATACTCGGTCATTTATTTATTGAGGAAAATGATCCAATATTACATATCTGTGAGTGGCAAAAGTATGTGACCCTTTGCTTTCAGTATCTGGTGTGACCCCCTTGTGCAGCAATAACTGCAACTAAACGTTTGCGGTAACTGTTGATCAGTCCTGCACACCGGCTTGGAGGAATTTTAGCCCGTTCCTCCGTACAGAACAGCTTCAACTCTGGGATGTTGGTGGGTTTCCTCACATGAACTGCTCGCTTCAGGTCCTTCCACAACATTTCCATTGGATTAAGGTCAGGACTTTGACTTGGCCATTCCAGAACATTCACTTTATTCTTCTTTAACCATTCTTTGGTAGAACGACTTGTGTGCTTCGGGTCGTTGTCTTGCTGCATGACCCACCTTCTCTTGAGATTCAGTTCATGGACAGATGTCCTGACATTTTCCTTTAGAATTCACTGGTATAATTCAGAATTCATTGTTCCATCAATGATGGCAAGCCGTCCTGGCCCAGATGCAGCAAAACAGGCCCAAACCATGATACTACCACCACCATGTTTCACAGATGGGATAAGGTTCTTATGCTGGAATGCAGTGTTTTCCTTTCTCCAAACATAACGCTTCTCATTTAAACCAAAAAGTTATATTTTGGTCTCATCCGTCCACAAAACATTTTTCCAATAGCCTTCTGGCTTGTCCATGTGATCTTTAGCAAACTGCAGACGAGCAGCAATGTTCTTTTTGGAGAGCAGTGGCTTTCTTCTTGCAACCCTGCCATGCACACTATTGTTATTCATTGTTCGTCTGATAGAGGTCTCATGAACTTTAACATTAGCCAATGTGCGAGAGGCCTTCAGTTGCTTAGAAGTTACCCTGGGGTCCTTTGTGACCTCGCCAACTATTACACGCCTTGCTCTTGGAGTGATCTTTGTTGGTGGACCACTCCTGGGGAGGGTAACAATGGTCTTGAATTTCCTCCATTTGTACACAATCTGTCTGACTGTGGATTGGTGGAGTCCAAACTCTTTAGAGATGGTTATGTAACCTTTTCCAGCCTGATGAGCATCGACAACGCTTTTTCTGAGGTCCTCAGAAATCTCCTTTGTTCGTGCCATGATACACTTCCACAAACATGTGTTGTGAAGATCAGACTTTGATAGATCCCTGTTCTTTAAATAAAACAGGGTGCCCACTCACACCTGATTGTCATCCCATTGACTGAAAACACCTGACTCTAATTTCACCTTCAAATTAACTGCTAATCCTAGAGGTTCACATACTTTTGCCACTCACAGATATGTAATATTGGATCATTTTCCTCAATAAATAAATGACCAAGTATAATATTTGTGTCTCATTTGTTTAACTGGGTTCTCTTTATCTACTTTTAGGACTTGGGTGAAAATCTGATGATGTTTTAGGTCATATTTATGCAGAAATATAGAAAATTCTAAAGGGTTCACAAACTTTCAAGCACCACTGTATATATATATAAAACATCTTTGTGTAATCTTGTCATTCACAGATCAGTTTGTTAGCTTTGGTTTGTGCTGTTTGTGTTGGAGTTCTTCAGCCCGAGCATTGCCAGTCCTGCTCTGCTGACTTTGCGGTGAATTCGGAGTGTTCCACTGATGGTCTCGGACCCCGCGCTCTCAAACAGCCGGGCCATGAAGGACAGTCCATCTGCATGGATGTACGAGCGCCCTGCTAGCGCATACAGCACTGGGTTAGCACAGCTGCTAATGAAGGCCAGAGAGGAGGTGGTGGCTCGACACGAGCTTGCAATCTTGTCCAATCTGCATGAAGAAAACAAGCCCAGAGATTACACCATCGGTCATGTGACTTAACGTTAGTATCAGTGATGTACTGAGATTATAGAATACATACATTCCTTTCAGCTTAGGCTGCTCTGTTATACACGCAGACACCACCTGACAGGAAACAGAATCATTCAGTATTTCTGCGCTTTACACACGAGGTCAGGGTTTTTTTGTTCTGTGCATTTTAGTGTTATTCTTATTGAATAGATTGGTTTCTGACAGGTTTTACACTCGTTCTGCTGCTCCAGACAGTTTGTTAAGGTTGCAGGGTAAATGACTCAAACACTCCAAATTCCATCACCATGTTAACGGAAGTGTGTGTGATTATTACGAGTATTATTTTAATATTTTTTCAGTTTGTAGAGTGAATAATGAGGGATCAGTATTTAATATCTTCTCATCATAGTGTGTCAGAATGAAGTGATGTATACGCTGATGTTTCTGAGTTGAGAAGCAGCATATAATCCAGAATTTAAAAAGTGTGGATGTTGCTCACCTGCACGATGTTGATGATGTGATACGGCAGCCAGAAAGCAGCGAAGGTGATGATGATGGCGAGGATGAGTTTCTCACTGCGCACTCGCTTCTGAAGCTGTTTCTGTCGCATGTGGCGGAGAATGCACACGTAACTGCCGATGATGATTCCGTACGGGATCAGGAACCCCACCACCGTCTCCATGCTCAGTTGGAACACCTCCTGTTCACCGTAAACAATATGACATCATATTTTCACTTCCTCTCTAAAGTCATGTTCACTTTAAAGTGAAGATGCAGTAGTATAGTATGTCGTATTAATGCTGTATGTACTAATAGAAGTAGGATGAATGTGCAGGCATACATGTCAACCTATACGGAATGTCCGTATTTTATACGGATTTGATTCAATAAACGTAGTATACGGGCGTATAAATAAAGTTATACGGATTCTTTAAAAAAACCTTCAATATTTATTTAGAGCTATAATCAATTCCCACGATGATAAAAGAGCGCATAACATTTACAAACGTACCGTACACCACAGACAGCCAGTAAAGAGTCTTATGAAATCGCGCGTTATCTTGTGGTAGCGAGACTTCGTTCCACTTTTGATCATGCGCACACCGCATTGCGAGAATCCCACCAACCGTGAAGTCATAGACGCCGGCTTCTGCGTAGAATCATACGTCATCCTCGCCCGAGAATAAAGATGCGTCATTCATGTGCTGCGTTTAACTGTACCAACAGGTTTACTGTCCAAACGAGATCACATGGGATTACCTTTCACAGGTGAGACTGGAAAAATACTTTTCATTGTATTTGGTCATTATAACGTAATTTTACGAACAGATTTTCCTGACTTTGTGGCTAATATGAAGTCTCGCGCATAATAGCTGCTCGGTGAAACCTGTCTCCAAACAACGAAGTATTTCCTTCGTAACTACGCTGATAACACTTTGTGTTTTTGTCGAACATTGGAGCTTTGTATTCATTCTGAAGGTTTATTGTTATTAATATTGAATAAAATGTAACTGGGATACATCATTGTTAATTATCATTCAAATTTTAGGTAAATTATTTTAATTTGCATCTTATACGGATTTTATAAGGGAAATACGGATTTTGGAGGTTGGTTATACAGGTTTGATTGACCAAAGGTTGACATGAATGTGCAGGAGTAGAGTATTGTGTTGGATCACTTTTATAGTACAGTGTGTATTGCTCTTATACTGTCACTGTAACATTACTCTACTCTGATGTTGCAGTAATAGTGAGCTGTACGTACGTATTTGGGCTCTGTGTGATTGTGTGAACACAGGATCTGATTATTTTCCTCTCTTATGTCCCTGAATATTAGAGCAGGGATGGCGAGTGTGAAGACGAGCACCCACAGTATGGTGAGGATGGTCAGTACGTTTCTCCTGCGTGTGAAGATATGAGTACGTTGTGGTCGCAGCACGGTCACCAGCCGGTACATACTCATGAGTGTGATGAGCATGATGGAGGCATACATGTTGGTGTTGCACAGGTAGAAGAGCAGCTTGCACATGCTGCTTCCGAACTCCCAGGACTGCCTGGCCAGGTATACGATGAAGAACACGGTGAGGCACATGATTGAGCCGTCGGCACACGCCAGGTTCAGAATGATCAGGGTGGTCACTGAGCGTTTACGGGCACGTGCCAGGATGCTCCATATGATGAAGAGGTTTCCTGGGACGCCCAGGATGAAGACGATGGCCAGAATGAAGGCACCGATAACAAATGAGACCGTCTCAAGTCTTTGGGAATCATGAGTGGTATTAAAGCTTGTGTTATTTTCCACTGTGGAGGGAGAAGGCAAAGTGCACTTGGTTTAATGTTATGACATTTAATAAAAAAAAAAAACACTTGAAGGCACAAATTCATGTCATTCTCTGTGGCTGTGATCAGTCTTCACCAACATCTCAGGAGGTTTTAGACAGCAGTGTTTTTAGATCCACAATGAGGAATGTGAGGCACAAAGCATAAGTGTGGCAACACGAAACATCAGAGAGAACGCCACAGCAAAACCACAACGGCCAAACACGCACGCTCTGACTTCCTTCATATGACCAGCAGGCTTGAATGTAAAAACACTTTGCTCCGAATAATCATCTCCTATTTCAGGCATTTTGTCCTGAGCTGCAGAGTTGTGTAACAGGATGTATGCGAGTGTTCAGTGGAAAGGTGCGGCATCACTAATGGTGGCGAGTTAGAACCTGTTGTTCCTCCACACTGAGCTCATTTCCTTCTCGGAAGAACTCACCGACTCAGCAACTACATGGTGAGCAGAAAACTTGTACATTTATACGGGGAGAATCTGGTGTAAATGTGCTCTCAGAGCGAATACAAGTACAGTAATAAGCGTGTCAGGTGATTACACCAAGTGACACGCCTCCTAGCTCCTGTCTCCATATGAGCTGATATTTTTCACGCACATCATTGATTGAGAAGATGCATGTGAAATACAGTTACAGGCGTACTAAACATGAATAAGGTGGATTATTAACTCTGTTATTCATTCTCCACCAACCAGAAAAAAGGGAACGTTAAAGTCTAAACACACAGTTTGTCTAATCAAATGACACAGAAGGACAGATGACAGAACCATGCGTTTTTATTTGTTTGAATAAAATGGTTCCAACCTTCTGTTGACTGTGTAGTAGTTTTTGGAGGAAACACAACATGACCACAGCTCTACAATCTCAGGTGTTTTAAGAGGTTCTGTGTGAGCCACAGAAATCTAGGGTTGTTCTAAACCTGCACTACTGAGAGCGTTCAGAGTGATACCATCACCTGCTGGTGTGGGAACTGCACTGCTCACAACCACAGAACCCTGCAGTGGGGTACGAACTGCACAGCCTGGAGATGAGCCGACCTCCCTCCAGGACATTTACTCTGCACCTGAGCAAGGTTCTGGGGATCATAAAACACCACAACCACCCAAACCCCATCCACCTGAACCACAACCACCCAAACCCCATCCACCTGAACCCCATCCACCTGAACCACAACCACCTGAATCACAACCACCTGAACCACAACCACCTGAACCACAACCACCCAAACCCCATCCACCCAAACCCCATCCACCCAAACCCCATCCACCTGAATCACCACCACCACCTGAACCCCAACCACCCGAACCACAACCACCTGAACCACAACCACCTGAACCACAACCACCTGAACCACAACCACCCAAACCCCATCCACCTGAACCACAACCACCTGAATCACCACCACCACCTGAACCCCAACCACCTGAACCACAACCACCTGAATCACAACCACCTGAACCACAACCACCTGAATCACCACCACCACCTGAACCCCAGGGCCAGTCAAGTATTATGAAGTTGAAACACTGAAAAAGTTTGAAATGACCAGTGCAGGTGCTGATCTGTCTTTACGTGTGTGTGTGTGTGTGTGTGTGTGCGGTGAAGGCACTGAATGTGCAAGCCTGCTCCCTGTTCCTCACTGCCAGAACTCAGAAAGTTATTACAGTCTAATAATTAATGATTATAACTATAATTCCATCAATAAGAGATTGTGATATAACACTAATAGTTGAAATATTGATTGTAAGTTTTTAAGCCCAAACATCGAACACCACCACCAGCGTCACTGCAGGGAACGAAAGCTCGATAAAAGTCAGGACATGCAGGTTTGATGCTGTGTTTAACCATGATGTGGAACTCGGCACTGACGTGTTTAGAATTTAGAGTTATTTTGATTGCATACACATTTGAGTGTGAAACAAACTCATGGACATGATGTGAAAACATGTGAGAAACAGAGGGATACAGATAATGAACAGATGAGGTTAAAGAAACGAATACTCACTGATGTGTGTGGAAGATGTGGAGCGGTGAAGTTTCCTCACAGGGACACAAGGATTAAATTTCTGTTTCAGGAATGACACTCTCTCATATTACCATCTTCTCTTGCTTTAGCTGCTTTTCTTTCCTCTTTCTCTCTCCCTCTCTCTCTGTATATCTGTCTGTTTGTATCTCTCCTCCTCTCTCTCTTATCTGTTCCCTCCAGTTTGAGGAGGTGTGTCTTCAGTTTGACTTATTCTTCTAATAAAGAGAAAGGATTTACATCACACAGGTCACAACATGCTGAGAGTGTGTGGGGGGGGAGAAAGAGAGAGCTGGGGAGAGAGAGAGAGAGAGAGAGAGAGAGACGAGAGACAGGGAGAGAGAGGAGGGGAGAAGGGGGAGAGAGAGAGAGACGGGAGGAGACAGGGAGAAAGACGGGGAGAGAGAGGGGAGGGGAGAAAGATGGGGAGAGAGAGAAGAGAGAGGGGGGAGACAGGGAGAGAGAGAAAGGAGAGAGGGGGAGACAGGGAGAGAGAGGAGAGGGGGAGAGAGAGAAGAGAGGGGGAGGGGGGAGACAGGGAGAGAGAGAGGGGGAGACAGAGAGAGAGGAGAGGGGGAGAGAGAGAAGAGAGAGAGGGAGGAGGGGGAGAGAGGGGAGACAGGGAGAGAGACGGGGAGAGGGGGGAGAGAGGGGAGACAGGGAGAGAGGAGAGAGAGACAGGGAGAGAGAGAGAGGGGGAGACAGGGAGAGCGAGAGAGAGGGGAGAGAGACGGAGAGACAGAGAGAGAGAGAGGGGAGAGAGACAGGGAGAGAGAGAAAGGGGAGAGAGACGGAGAGACAGAGAGAGAGAGAGGGGAGAGAGACAGGGAGAGAGAGAAAGGGGTGGAGACAGGGAGAGAGAGAGAGGGGAGGGGGGGGGGTTCAGGTCAGTCAGTCCTCATGCTCTTTCTCCACTGTCACAGCATATTTATAGGAATTGTATTCTCTTTATTTTGACCTTTTTATTTTTAGTTATTTTACTGAGTGTTTAATCAGCAGCAGATGAACTGCCTGAACTCATAGTGTTTTCAAATTCCCTTAAAATTTTTAATGCTGAAAATAATTCAGTATTTCATTGTGTTTCGCTGTGGTTTAATGAGGCCAGAATGTTACACTGCCGCTATTTCTTATGATCCAAAGAAACATCCACCATCTGACAATCTGTGACCTGTAAGTGCTATCCCAGAATGATCATTTTATGGAAAATAAAGCAACAAACATGGAAAGAGGTCACCTTTGAAAAAGTATTGTAAAGAGGCAGGACACAAGGGCCAATCGCCAGAGAGAGAATTACTGAGGACAGGAAACAACTTCCAAATAAGGAAAGTGGAAACCAAAAAGGGTCAGAGTGGACTAGCGTGGACTGATGTTTTCGCACATTGTAACAGGATTTTTTTTATTCTGCAGCTAAAAGGTGAGTACAGCTGGCGAATTAAAATTATTTTCTGAACCAACATCTCACCTTCATCTGAATAAAAATAATTTACCATCCAACCACCGAGCATAATTTCAAACTACTGTCACAGTGCAGCACTGTCATTCTGACAGACCGTAATACAGGAATAGGACAGTCATTCTGAGACAATTATATAATCATGTTGGTATACTGTCATTGGGTCATGCCATCACACTGTCATACCATTACACCATTACACCATCATACTGTCATAACCGTCACAACATTACACGGTCATACTGTCATACCGTCACACCTTTACACCATCATACTGTCATACCGTCACACCATTACACGGTCATACTGTCATACCGTCACACCATGATACCGTCATACTGTCACACCATTATACTATCATACTGTAACAACATGATACCGTCATACCGTCACACCATTATACCATCACACCATTATACCGTCATACCGTAACAACATGATACCATCATACTGTCATACCGTCACACCATTATACTGTCATACTGTCACACCATTATACTCTCATACTGTCACACCATGATATTGTCATACCGTCACACCATTATACTGTCATGCCGTCACACCATGATACCATCATACTGTCATACCGTCACACCATTACACGGTCATACTGTCATACCGTCACACCATGATACCGTCATACTGTCACACCATTATACTATCATACTGTAACAACATGATACCGTCATACCGTCACACCATTATACCATCACACCATTATACCGTCATACCGTAACAACATGATACCATCATACTGTCATACCGTCACACCATTATACTGTCATACTGTCACACCATTATACTCTCATACTGTCACACCATGATATTGTCATACCGTCACACCATTATACTGTCATGCCGTCACACCATGATACCATCATACTGTCATACCGTCACACCATTATACCATCACACCATTATATCAACATACTGTCGTACCATCACACCATGATACTGTTATACTGCAATACTGTCACACCATTATACTGTCATACTGTCATACCGTCACACCATTAAACCATCATACTGTCCTACTCTCATTCTGTCATAACGTAACACCATTAAACTATCATACTGTCCAACTCTCATTCTGTCATATTGTCACACCATTAAACCATCATACTGTCATACCGTCATACTGTCATACCATCACACCATTATACTGTCATACCGCCATACCCTCATATCATTATACTGTCATACCCTCACACCATTATACTGTCATACCCTCACACCATGTTGCCATCATGCTGTTATACCATCACACCATTTTACTGTCATAATGTCATACCGTCACACTATGATACCATTATACTGACATGCTATCACACCATTATACTGTCATACCATCATACTGTCATACCATCACACCATTATACTGTCATACTGTCATACCATCACACCATTTTACTGTCATAATGTCATACCGTCACACTATGATACCATCATACTGACATGCTATCACACCATTATACTGTCATACCATCATACTGTCATACCATCACACCATTATACTGTCATACTGTCATACCCTCACACCATTATACTGTCATACCCTCACACCATGTTGCCATCATGCTGTTATACCATCACACCATTTTACTGTCATATTGTCATACCGTCACACTATGATACCATTATACTGACATGCTATCACACCATTATACTGTCATACCATCATACTGTCATACCATCACACCATTATTCGGTCATCCTGTCATACTGTCACACCATGATACTGTCATACTGTCATCCCATTATACTGTCATAACATTACACCATGATACCGTCATACTGTCATACCATCACACATTACATTGTCATACTGTCATACCATTATACTCTCATACCGTCACATTATACTGTCATACCATCACACTATTATACTGTCATACTGTCACACCATGATACTGTCATACCACCACACCATTATACTGTCATACGTCACACCATTATACTGTCATACCACCACACCATTATACTGTCATACATCACACCATCATATTGTCATACTGTCATACCATCACACCATTATACTGTCATACATCACACCATCATATTGTCATACTGTCATACCATCACACCATTATACTGTCATACCATCACACCATTATACCGTCATACTGTCATACCATCACACCATCATACTGTCATACCATCACACCATTATACTGTCATACCATCACACCATTATACTGTCATACTATCACACCATTATACTGTCATACCACCACACCATTATACTGTCATACGTCACACCATTATACTGTCATACCACCACACCATTATACTGTCATACATCACACCATCATATTGTCATACTGTCATACCATCACACCATTATACTGTCATACATCACACCATCATATTGTCATACTGTCATACCATCACACCATTATACTGTCATACCATCACACCATTATACCGTCATACTGTCATACCATCACACCATCATACTGTCATACCATCACACCATCATACTGTCATACCATCACACCATTATACTGTCATACCATCACACCATTATACTGTCATACTATCACACCATTATACTGTCATACCACCACACCATTATACTGTCATACCACCACACCATTATACTGTCATACGTCACACCATTATACTGTCATACCACCACACCATTATACTGTCATACATCACACCATCATATTGTCATACTGTCATACCATCACACCATTATACTGTCATACATCACACCATCATATTGTCATACTGTCATACCATCACACCATTATACCGTCATACTGTCATACCATCACACCATTATACTGTCATACCATCACACCATCATACTGTCATACCATCACACCATCATACTGTCATACCATCACACCATTATACTGTCAGACCATCACACCATTATACTGTCATACTATCACACCATTATACTGTCATATCGTCACACCATGATACCATCATACTGTCACACCATTATATTGTCATACCATCACACCATGATATCATCATACTGTCATACCATCACACCATTATACTGTCATATCATCACACCATTATACTGTCATATCATCACACCATGATACTGTCATACCATCACACCATGATACCGTCATACTGTCATACCATCACACCATTATACTGTCATATCATCACACCATGATACTGTCATACCATCACACCATTATACTGTCATACCATCACACCATTATACTGTCATACCATCACACCATTATACTGTCATACCATCACACCATTATACTGTCATACCATCACACCATTATACTGTCAGACCATCACACCATGATACCGTCATACTGTCATACCGTCACACCATTATACTGTCATATCATCACACCATGATACTGTCATACCATCACACCATTATACTGTCATACCATCACACCATTATACTGTCATACCATCACACCATGATACCGTCATACTGTCATACCGTCACACCATTATACTGTCATATCATCACACTATGATACTGTCATACCATCACACCATTATACTGTCATATCGTCACACCATTACACTGTCATACCGTCACACCATTATACTGTCATACCGTCACACCATTATACTGTCATACCGTCACACCATTATACTGTCATACCATCACACCATTATACTGTCATACTGTCATACCGTCACACCATTATACTGTCATACCATCACACCATGATACTGTCATACCATCACACCATGACACTGTCATACCATCACACCATGATACCGTCATACTGTCATACCGTCACACCATTATACTGTCATACCGTCACACCATGATACTGTCATACCATCACACCATGACACTGTCATACCATCACACCATGATACCGTCATACTATCATACCATTATACTGTCATACCATCACACCATGATACCGTCATACTATCATACCATCACACCATTATACTGTCATATCATCACACCATGATACTGTCATACCATCACACCATTATACTGTCAGACCATCACACCATGATACTGTCATACCATCACACCATGATACTGTCATACCATCACACCATTATACTGTCATATCATCACACCATGATACTGTCATACCATCACACCATTATACTGTCATACCATCACACCATTATACTGTCATACCATCACACCATTATACTGTCATATCATCACACCATGATACTGTCATACCATCACACCATTATACTGTCATATCATCACACCATTATACTGTCATACCATCACACCATTATACTGTCATATCATCACACCATGATACTGTCATACCATCACACCATTATACTGTCATATCATCACACCATTATACTGTCATACCGTCACACCATTATACTGTCATACCATCACACCATTATACTGTCATACCATCACACCATTATACTGTCATATCATCACACCATTATACTGTCATATCATCACACCATTATACTGTCATACCATCACACCATTATACTGTCATACCATCACACCATTATACTGTCATATCATCACACCATTATACTGTCATATCATCACACCATTATACTGTCATACCGTCACACCATTATACCAACTTACTGTCATACCATCACACCATAATACTTTCATATTGTCATACCATCACACTATTACACTTTCATACCATCACACCATGATATCGTCATACTGTCATACTGTCACACTCAGATATCACTGTCCTAATTTCCCTCACTTTTACAGACACTTTAATAATCCAAAAACTTTATCTGCTTTCCATTCACCTCTGTCTGTATGATATATTCGGAAACAAAACTGCAAACACACAAATATTATACTGTGCATAAAACACCCTCCATCCATCCATCCATCCATCCATCCATTATCTCTAGCCACTTATCCTGTTCTACAGGGTCGCAGGCAAGCTGGAGCCTATCCCAGCTGACTACGGGCGAAAGGCGGGGTTCACCCTGGACAAGTCGCCAGGTCATCACAGGGCTGACACATAGACACAGACAACCATTCACACTCACATTCACACCTACGCTCAATTTAGAGTCACCAGTTAACCTAACCTGTCATGCTCCGCCCTGGACATCCACTCTGGAGATTACGGATCTCTCACGCCAGCACCAATCCGGATCCGGGACGGGAATTCCATCTCACCTGTATTCACTTCCTGGGTTTCACCACTGCTTATAAATACACCGTTCTCAGACTCTGACTTCGCCAGAATGTCTCATTTGCTACTCTAGCCGTTTCTGTGGCTTTTTTTTTTTTGCATCTCATGGTTTTTTTGCTCTAGCTATTTTTCTCTGGTTTATGGTTTTTTTTGCACTAAGGTTTTTTTCTTGTCCATGTTTTTTGCACTAGCATTTATTCTTGTTCATGGTTTTTTGCACTAGCGTTTTTGCCCTTGCCTGTCTCGTGTTTTTGTTAATTTTTTTTGTCTCTTTTTTTCCCGGACTCTTTTTGCCATTTGTTTCTTGTCCTGTTTGTTTACCTTTTTCCCTGGATTAAATCACCTTATTTACAGAGGTGGAAAAACCCGGGTGCAGAAAGTAAAAACCCTGCCACATTTTTGCTCCAGCCAATTCAGTGAACCAGCTGATCCTAATTACCACATCCCCTAAGCCAGGTTGATGAGCTAATTGGTGAAATCACCTGTGTTGAGAGCACAGGCAGAAGGAAAACCTAAGCAGGACTTTTACTTTGTCAATCCAGTTTTTCCACCTCTGCTTATTTATTGGATAACTGTCTGTGTTCTGCTTTTGGATCCTATCTCACCACACCTCCACCACCCCTAACAGTACGTTCTGGCCAACATGGATCCAGCGGACCTCACCCGTCTGAGAACGGCCATCCAGAAGCAAGGGACTCTTCTTGGGACCCATCAACAAGACCTCCAGCCGATCACCCAGAACCTCGCCACTCTGTCCAACTCACTCAACCTCCTCACCACACAGATGCAGCGCTATCAAGCTGTGCCTACCCCTGCCCAGCCATCTCCTACTTCCGCTCCTGCCACTGCTTTTCTCCGCGAGCTGAGACTCCCAGTGCCTCAGCCCTACGATGGAGAGCCAGATACTTGCAGATCGTTCCTATCTCAATGCTCATTGATCATGGAGCTGCAACCTCTGACCTTCCCCACAGAATGTTCCCGGATGGCATATATCATCACGCTCCTCATCAGCAAGGCCAGGGAGTGGGGGACAGCGGTCTGGGACGCTGACGCTCCTGTTTCAAAGATTTCTCCGAAGAGATGAGGCAAACTTTCGACTGCTCTCTGTCTGGCCGGGAGGCGGCTACGGAACTTATGGAGCTGCAGCAGGGGTCCCGGTCTACCTTGGACTACACCATCGAGTTCCGGACGATGGCGGCGTTGTGCGGTTGGAACGAGAGCACCCTGGTCGACGCGTTCCTGCATGGCTTGTCTGACGCCATTAAGGATGAGCTGGTATCGCGGGAACTGCCGTCAGATCTCTCCAGTCTCATGGACCTCACCAACCGCATCAACGCCTGGATCCAGCAATGGAGGAGAGAGAAGACCCGTCCCAGCTTCACCTCCTCTCCACCTCCTGCCTCGTCCGTCGAACCCATGCAGGTAGACCGGGTACGGGTGTCAGTAGAGGAAGTCAAGTCAAGTTTATTTATAAAGCACTTTAAAATCCAACAGAGGCAGCTGACCAAAGTGCTGGACAAGCAGGTAAAAAGACTTGAGGACACCGTAAAACACAAAGATGCGGAGGCCATCCACATCGGATCTGCTTTAATATCAACAGATCTTCATTTAAGGTACGTGAATCTTTTCATCATGGCACACCTTCAGCCTGTTCAGTGTGCTGAGTGCAGGATGTTTAGTTATTCTTCCTCCGTCACTAGCGATAGCTTTATTAGCTTTATTTGTGATAAGTGCAGATTAGTTAGCTCTCTGACGAAGAAGATTTCAGTGCTAGAAGTGCATGTCCAGGCTTTAGAGCAGGTTAGTGAGAGTGAGAACAGTGTAGTTTCTGTAGGGGAAAGTCGGGATGCCCTAGATGGAGTTAGTAATCCCCCAACTCCGGCATTAGAGCCCTTACAGCGGGGCGAATGGGTGACAACTCGGTGGCATAAGCGTAGAGCCAAAGCTACCGCTGAGGCTCGCCCACGGGAGCACCACTCCTCTCTGCGTCACGTGCCGAACAGGTTTGCTCTCCTTAGTGATGCACCTGCTGAGAAACCTGAAAGAGCTCTGGTTATAGGGGACTCTATCATACGGCACGTGAAATTAGCTCAGCCTTTAGGGGCACCAGCAGCTTTAGTCAGGTGTATACCGGGAGCCAGGGTGCCGGACATAGCAGGTAATCTTAGGGTCCTAGGCAAGCACAGGTTCTCGAAGATAGTTATCCATGCAGGAGCTAATGATATACGCCTTCGTCAGTCTGAGGTTACTAAGAGTAACTTTGTAGAGGTGTTTAAATTAGCGAAGGCGATGTCCGATGCTGTAGTATGCTCTGGCCCCATCCCAATGTGGCGTGGCGATGTAGCTTACAGCAGGTTATGGTCGCTGAACTGCTGGTTGTCCAGGTGGTGCTCTGAAAACAGTGTGGGCTTCATAGATAATTGGGCTAATTTTGAGGGCACTGCTGGCCTGTTAGGGCGGGACGGTATCCATCCCACTCGGGAAGGTGCTGCTCTCATTTCCTGCAGCATAGGTCATAGTCTCAGAACAGGCCTAGTTAATTTCTGACAATCCAGAGCCAAGGCCAGGGAGCAGACGAACAGGCTAAACCGACTGTCTGCTAGCTGCACAGAGTCGTCACTCAGGGTCCACTACATCGAGACTGTGTCTGTTCCCCGAGCTCAACAAAAAGGTAGAAATTTTCAGAGAGTTTGTTCCAGTAACCTAATCAATATAAAATTAGATCATACTGACTGTACAGCTGCTGCCAGCACCTTTGATCTAAAGGTGGGGCTATTAAATATTAGATCTCTTACATCTAAAGCGCTAATGGTTAATGAACTCATTACTGATCAGGAGTTTAATGTACTGTGTTTAACTGAAACATGGATTAAGCCAAATGAATATATAGCATTAAATGAAGCGAGTCCTCCTGGATACAGTTATATACACCAGCCTCGTCTAACTGGCAGAGGAGGAGGCGTCGCGGTTATTTATAATGATTATCTAGGTGTAACACAAAAACCTGGTTATAAATGTAATACATTTGAAGTTCTTCATACTCATAATGTATGTAGCCTTGAAAAATAAGTCTACCCAGTTAATTCCATTGCTTATTATTTACAGGCCCCTGGGGCCATATTCTGAGTTTCTTTCTGAATTTGCAGATTTTATCTCAGATCTGGTTATTTCCTTAGACAAAGCTTTAGTTGTCGGAGATTTTAATATTCACTTCGATAACCCAGAAGACCCTTTAAAAACAGCGTTTGTGTCCATCTTAGATTCAGTAGGGATTAATCAGAATGTCATAGGACCGACCCATAATGGTGGTCACACCCTCGATCTAATACTAACATTCAGGTTAAACGTAGACAATATAGTCACACTTCCACAGTCTGAAGTTATCTCAGATCATTATCTCATCTCATTCAAACTATGTCTGAGTAATAATATATGCACCTCACCACGCTACTGTATTAAACGTACTTTCACATCAACTACTGCACAGAGCTTTATAAATGATCTCCCAGAGTTATCAACTTTGATTGGGTCACTGTCAGCCCCTGCAGAACTTGATCAGGCAACTGAATGCTTAGTCAACATTCTGACATACTTTAGATAATGTAGCTCCTCTAAAAAGGAAAATGGTCAGAGACAAAAAATTAGCACCCTGGTATAATGATGACACTCGCACATTAAAACAGACCACTCGAAAATTGGAACGTAAATGGCGTCAAACAAAATTGGTAGTGTTCAAATTATCGTGGAAGGAGAGCTTCTTGAAGTACAGAAAAGCTCTTAGTGCTGCGAGATCAACATATCTCTCCTCCCTAATAGAAGATAACAAAAATAATCCTAGATTCCTATTTAATACTGTAGCAAAATTAACCAGGAATAAGTCCACTATAGACACATGCACACCTGCAGTATGTAGTAGCAACGACTTCATGAATTCTTTTAATGACAAAATTGAGAATATCCGACAAAAAATTCAAACTACTAATTTAAGGTCAGACAATGTAACTGACCCTGTAGTTAACAGTATAACTGTATCAGATCAGCAATTAGAATGTTTTACTCCCCTTAGAGAAACTGAATTACTTTCATTAATCTCTACATCAAAAGCCTCAACTTGCGTACTAGATTTACCTACACACCTATTCAAACAGATAATGCCTGGAGTAATTGAACCACTTCTAAAAATAATGAATTCTTCTCTTATGATTGGCTATGTACCCAAATCCTTTGAACTAGCAGTTATCAAACCCCTGATTAAAAAACCTGACCTTGATCCCTGTCAGCTGTCCAATTATCGGCCAATATCAAACCTCCCCTTTATCTCCAAGATCCTTGAAAAAGCTGTGGCACAGCAGTTATGCTCATATTTACATAGGAATAACATCCATGAAATGTATCAGTCAGGATTTAGACCTCATCATAGCACAGAGACAGCACTGGTTAAAGTAGTAAACGACCTACTGTTGGCGTCTGATCAGGGCTGTGTCTTGCTGCTTGTGTTGCTTGACCTTAGTGCAGCATTTGATACCATTGATCATTCCATTCTTCTGGATAGACTAGAAAATGTTGTGGGAGTTAAGGGAACGGCCCTCTCCTGGCTCAGCTCTTATCTAACTGATCATTATCAGTATGTTGATATAAATGGTGATATTTCTAGACGTACTGAGGTAAAGTTTGGTGTTCCACAAGGTTCTGTCTTGGGTCCACTGCTTTTTTCTCTATATATGTTCCCTCTGGGTGATATTATTCGTAAACATTGTATTAGTTTCCAGTGTTATGCTGATGACACACAGTTGTATGTTTCTGCAAAACCTGATGAGAGACACCAGCTTAATAGAATTGAGGAATGTGTGAAGGACATTAGACACTGGATGCTTATGGACATTAGACACTGGATTCCTTCTGCTTAACTCTGACAAGACTGAAGTACTTGTACTCGGACCACATACAGCTAGAAGTAAGTTTTCTGATTCCACAGTAACTCTGGATGGCCTTTCTGTTTCTTCACGTGCAGCAGTAAAAGACCTCGGAGTGATTATTGACCCCAGTCTTTCATTCAAAACTCACATTGATTACATCACCTGGATAGCTTTCTTTCATCTCAGAAATATTGCAAAGATAAGAAATTTAATGTCATTGCATGATGCAGAAAAACTAGTCCATGCTTTTGTTCCCTCCAGGTTGGATTATTGTAATGCCTTACTGTCTGGATGTTCCAATAAGTGCATAAACAAGCTCCAGTTAGTTCAAAATGCAGCAGCAAGAGTCCTTACTAGAACTAGAAAACATGACCCCATCACCCCTGTCTTATCCACACTGCATTGGCTCCCAATCAAATTTCGTATTGATTATAAAATACTACTATTGACCTTTAAAGCACTAAATGGTCTCGCACCACAGTACCTGAGTGAACTTCTGCTCCTCTATGACCCGCCACGCCTACTTAGATCAAAAGGTGCAGGCTATCTGCTGGTACCTCATATAGTGAAGGCTACATCAGGGGGCAGAGCCTTTTCTTACAAAGCCCCACAGTTATGGAACAGCCTTCCAAGTAATGTTCGGGAATCAGACACAGTCTCAGCATTTAAGTCTAGGCTGAAAACGTATCTGTTTAGTCAAGCCTTTTGTTAATGGTGTTTATGAGGTAAAGGTGTAGATCTGGAGGATCCTCAGACAGAGTGTTTTGGTAAACTGGGATGTATGGATGCTGTCAGTCCCCACTCGCTTGCTCACTCGAGTTTGTTGACGGTGTAGTGGCTGCTGCTTTATGTCCCGGGGCCCCTCATGCCTGTGTTACCTTCTGGCTCTCCCCTTTTAGTTATGCTGTCATAGTTAGTTGCCGGAGTCCCTGCTTGTACTCGGTGCAATATGTATACTGCTCCTACTTATTCAGGTGACATTGGGCATACCTAACAACCTGTGTTTTCTTTCCCTCCCTCCCCACCCCAAATCTGTCCTTCTGAGTTACATGGAGTCAACAGGAAATCTTTTGGTGGAGAGGGTGGAGACCTCGACTGGCTATCGTAGCCTGCAGGGAATCAGCCATCAGACTTCTGTCGCATGTCCCAGACCCAGTGAAATGTAACTGAATTGTCTTGGCCAGCCCTAAGGGTCCCATCTGCATCTCATCATTGCTGAGGAGTGTGCTCCCATCACCCAATCAAGCATCCAGCCAGAGCAGGTCATGATATATTTTTTACCATATTAACATGCCATTGTTGTGTGTTATGCCTGATGTAAAGAGACTCGTCTCTGCGAGCCTACCACACAGATTTAATACTTGTCATTTTTAGGGCATACCTAACAACCTGTGTTTTCTTTCTCTCTCTCTCTTCCCCCCCCCCCCCCATCTGTCCCTCTGAGTTACATGTTGATCCTGGGATTGAGATGCTGGCCTCTTCTGCCCCTCGGACCTGCTTGATCCATCCTGGTGCCCTGTGTCTGGTCGGAGTTTTATCGCTGGCTCCTGTGAAGGACGGCCCCATGAGGACAGTTGAGGGTTATACTTGTTAAAACTGTTAATATTATAGTCATGCTGTCTGTTGTTGCCCAAATGAGGATGGGTTCCCTTTTGAGTCTGGTTCCTCTTGAGGTTTCTTCCTCATGTCGTCTGAGGGAGTTTTTCCTTGCCACCGTCGCCACAGGCTTGCTCATTGGGGATAGATTAGGGATAAAATTAGCTCATGTTTTAAGTCGTTCAAATTCTGTAAAGCTGCTTTGCGACAATGTTTATTGTTAAAAGTGCTATACAAATAAACTTGATTTGATTTGAAAGACAACGTGATTTGAAAGACAACGTAACTTGAGGACACCATACACACAGAGATGACAACATGACCATGACAACTAAGGACCAATAACACAAGTCAGTGCAATCCTAAAACAAGAAATCATGTAATAAAAGGCATCAAGGCATAGTAATGAATTTAGAGTAATAAATAACTAAGAGTAAGTAATTAAAAAATAAATAATTAAATAAAGTAAAAAGACCTGTAACATTAAAAGAAAAACAAAAAAATGAATAAATAAGTAAATAAAAGCTATACAGAGTTAAAAGCCAAGGCATAAAAATAGGTTTTGAGATGAGTTTTAAAAACAACTAAGGACGGGGCTAAACGAATATGTAGTGGAAGCTCGTTCCAGAGTTTAGGGCCAATGAACGATAGGAACAACAACGCCGGTGGAGTACAGGGGCCTGCTTCTACTGCGGTCAGCGAGGACACATCTGCCGAGCCTGCCCGCTAAAAGGACGAGCCCACCAGTGAATCGAGGGACCCTGGTGGGCAACGCTCGGAACCAGCCCCCCGCTGATCATCCGTTACTCCCTGTCATCATCATCCACGACAACCAGCATCACCATCTCCAGGCCCTTGTCAACTCAGGGGGCGGACAGGAACCTGATCTGCTCTGCCACCGCCAAGCGTCTGAGAATCCCGCTACTTGCCCTCGATGTCCCTGTCGTTGTCCTGACACTCACTGGCACCGGCTTGACCATCATCACCCACCTTACCGCCCCACTCACCCTGAGGATTTCCGGTAACCACTCAAAAACCATCCAACTCCACGTCATGACCGACCCCCACGTACCCATCATCCTAGGATTACCCTGGTTGACGCAGCACAACCCCCACCTTAACTGAACCGACAACACCATCCTAGGCTGGAGCCATTCCTGCCTAGCTTCCTGCCTGAACTCCGCTCTGCCTCCCGCCAAACCACCGCAGCCTTCAGCCAGTGAGTTTCCCGACCTCTCTCACATGCCTCCAGAATATCTGGACTTAAGACCCGTGTTCAGCAAGATCCAAGCAGTGTCCCTCCCTCCTCACAGACCCTATGACTGTGGAATCGACCTCCTGCCTGGGACGGCGCCACCCAAAGGGTGACTCTACTCTCTCTCTCCCGTCGAAAGGCAAGCCATGGAGAAGTACATCTCTGAGTCTCTGGCAGCTGGGATCATCCACCCTTCCTCCTCCCCAGCAGGGGCGGGATTCTTCTTTGTGGAAAAGAAGGACAAGTCGCTCCGCCCCTGCATTGACTATCGAGGTCTCAATGCCATCACGGTCAAGAACCGCTACCCACTACCGCTCATGACCATGGCCTTTGAACTACTCCAGGGAGCCAAGATATTTACTAAGTTGGATTTACACAATGCCTACCATCTCATGAGGATCAGGGAGGGAGATGAGTGGAAGACAGCCTTTAACACCACCACTGGCCACTACGAGTACCTCGTGGTCCCTTTCGGCCTGACCAACGCACCCGCAGTCTTCCAGGCACTCGTCAACGACGTCTTAAGGGACTTTCTTAACATCTTCGCCTTCATGTACCTGGATGACATCCTGATCTTCTCTTGCTCCCTGGAGGAACATCGGGGCCACGTCCGGCAGGTCCTCCAGCGCCTGGTAGAGAATAAATTGTTTGTCAAGGCAGAGAAGAGCAAATTCCATCAGAGATCTGTCTCGCTTCTGGGGTTCATCATCTCCCCAGCTAGGATCCAGATGGACTCCCTCAAGCTTGAGGCAGTCGCTGACTGGCCCACCCCATCCTCGCGACGAGAGCTCCAGCATTTCCTGGGGTTCACCAATTTCTACAGGCGCTTCATCCGCGACTTCAGCACGGTGGCCGGACCTCTCACGGTGTTGACCTCAATTAAGACCCCGTTCAAGTGAGGAGAGGAAGCAGAGAAAGCCTTCTCCATGCCCAAGCATAAGTTCACCACAGCAGCCATTCTCACCATACCCGATCTGACCAAACAGTTCGTGGAGGTCGATGCTTCCGAGTCTGGGGTCGGAGCCATTCTCTCCCAGAGGGCCAACGATAACAAGGTCCGCCCCTGTTCCTTCTTCTCTCGCTGGCTGTCCCCTGCTGAATTAAATTATGACATCAGTGACAGAGCTGTTGGCCGTCAAGCTAGCTTTGGAGGAGTGGAGGCACTGGCTCGAGGGGTCGGATCTCCCCTTCCTTGTCCGGACTGACCACAAAAACCTAGAATACCTCAAGTCCACCAAACACTTTAATTCACGGCAAGCCCGATGGTCTCTCTTCTTCTCCCGGTTCCGATTCACACTCTCTTACCGCCCAGGCTCCAAGAACGGTAAACCCGACGCCCTGTCCAGGATATTCTCTACCCACCAGGAGGAGTCTACTATGCCCGAAACCATCCTCCCTCCATGCTGTCTGGTGGGCGCCGCCCTACTTGAGGTAGAGACAATAGTGCAGAAGGCCCTGGAGCAGGACCCCGGAGAAGGTAACTCAAACAACATACCACCTAACCATCTGTTCGTTCCCTATTCTGTGCGAACCCAGGTGCTGCAGTGGGGTCATGGCTCCAAGTTGGCTTGTCACCCGGGAGCTGCTCGAACCCTGGCGCTTATCCAACAGTGCTTCTGGTGGCCCTCCATCAAGGAAGATGTCCAGGAGTTTGTGGCAGCCTGCGACACATGTGCCCGGAACAAGACAGCCAATCGACCCCCTGCCGGCTTGCTAAGACCACTCCTGACTCCTCACCAACCCTGGTCTCACATCACCCTGGACTTCGTCACAGGACTCCCCAACTCAGATGACAACACAGGCATCCTCACAGTTAACAACCATTTCTCCAAGACAGTCCATTTCATTCCTCTGCCCAAGCTTCCCACAGCTTAAGAAACTGCCGAATTACTCATCCTGACATCGAACCCCACTGACATCGTCTCCAACCAGGGTCCTCAGTTCACTATGCAGTTCTGGAGGGCCTTCTGCAAACTCATTGGGGCCACCTGTAGTCTCTCCTCAGGTTTTCATCCTCAAACTAACAGCCAGGCGGAACGGGACAATCAAGATTTGGAGGTGGCACTCAGGTGCATGGTGTCCAGGGATGCCAGTTCTTGGAGTAAGTACTTACCTTGGGTCGAGTATGCTCACAACACTCTCCCTTCATCTGCCACAGGTCTCTCGCTCTTCCAGTGTTCCCTAGGTTACCAACCACCACTCTTCCCCAACCAAGAGGAGGAGGTCGCCGTACCCTCAGCCCAGACCTTCATATGCCACTGCAAGAGGACGTGGGCATTGGCCCGGAGAAGACTCATTCACTCCGCCCTAGCATCCAAGAGGCAGGCCAACAAGCACCGCTCTAAGGCACCCACCTACCGAGTGGGGCAGCGAATCATGCTCTCCACACACCATCTGCCACTCAGAACCGTCTCCCGCAAGCTGGCACCCAGATACCTAGGACCCTTCCTCATCAGCAAGGTAATCAATCCATGTTCTGTCAGACTGGCATTACCACTCACCATGCGACATATTCACCCCACTTTCCACGTGTCACAGCTTAAACCTCTGGTTTCCAGTTCTTTGCTGGAAACCGGAACACCCGGAGGAAACCCACGCAGACACAGGGAGAACATGCAAACTCCACACAGAAAGGCTCTCGTCAGCCACTGGGCTCGAACCCTGGACCTTCTTGCTGTGAGGCGACAGTGCTAAAAACTACACCACCGTGCTGCTCCATAACACACCCTTACTTCAGAAATACAAGTGCACACATGCTTGCTGTGGAATGTTCTTCATACAGACAGAAAATGACAAGAAGAGAGAGAGAGCAAATGCAGTCTTATCAAGTGAAAATATATTGAAATTATGTTTCTCATAATGAGATTATAGTAAATATAATTGTGACTTTGCTAACACTCAGAGTGAGACAACAAGAGACTGTTTAAAATCTTTCATAAACATTTAGCAATCTTAACACACACACACACACACACACACACACACACACACACACACGTGCGAATGGCAGCACGCTAGTTTCCCACCACACTTTGCCATATATGAAGCTCTGCTTCATTTTCAGTATCGTAGTGAGAGGACAGCTCATTTACTGTATTTCATCTCAAGGGGGTATTTGTGTTTCCTGTGTGTGTGTGTGTGTGTGTGTGTGTGTGTGTGTGTGTGTGTGTGTGTGTGAGAGAGAGAGAGAGAGAGAGAGAACACCCAATTCCTGACCACTGAGGCATTCATACAGAAATCTCTATCCCCAAAGTGGCATCATCAACTTCCCAAACGTTTCACTGCTGTGTATACAGTATGAGTCAGAGATCCCCTGCACTGTGATGTTATCAGGACTCGTGACTCAGCACAGGGGGCTGGACATGAGGCTGGGGGGTGTGTCCCACTGATGCACCATCTTAAAAAAGCACTCATGAGAACCTCATCCATGTTCCTCTGCTGACACAAAGCACACATCCTCACACACCACTGGTCACCACACCCACCTCAACTCACCACTCACACACCTCAACTCGCCATTCACACTCCTCAACTCACCACTCACACACCTCAACTGACCACACACTCCTCAACTCACCACTCACACACTACAACTCACCACTCACACTCCTCAACTCACCACTCACACTCCTCAACTCACCACTCACACCACTGCTCACCACTCACACACCTCAACTCACCACTCACACACCTCAACTCACCACACACACCACTGCTCACCACTCACACTCCTCAACTCACCACTCACACCACTGCTCACCACTCACACTCCTCAACTCACCACTCACACACCTCAACTCACCACACACACCACTGCTCACCACTCACACTCCTCAACTCACCACTCACACCACTGCTCACCACTCACACACCTCAAATCACCACTCACACTCCTCAACTCACCACACTCACCACTGCTCACCACTCACACTCCTCAACTCACCACTCACACACCTCAACTCACCACTCACACACACCACTGCTCACCACTCACACACCTCAACTCACCACTCACACTCCTCAACTCACCACACACACCACTGCTCACCACTCACACTCCTCAACTCACCACTCACACTCCTCAACTCACCACACACACCACTGATCACCACTCACACTCCTCAGCTCACCACTCACACTCCTCAACTCACCAGTCACACACCACTGCTCACCACTCACACACCTCAACTCACCACTCACACTCCTCAACTCACCACACACACACCACTGCTCACCACTCACACTCCTCAACTCACCACTCACACACCTCAACTCACCACTCACACTCCTCAACTCACCACACACACACCACTGCTCACCACTCACACACCACTGCTCACCACTCACACCACTGCTCACCACTCACACTCCTCAACTCACCACTCACACACCACTGCTCACCACTCACACACCTCAACTCACCACTCACACACCTCAACTCACCACACTCACCACTGCTCACCACTCACACTCCTCAACTCACCACTCACACACCTCAACTCACCTCACACACCACTGCTCACCACTCACACACCTCAACTCACCACTCACACACCTCAACTCACCACACTCACCACTGCTCACCACTCACACTCCTCAACTCACCACTCACACACCTCAACTCACCACACTCACCACTGCTCACCACTCACACACCTCAACTCACCACTCACACACCTCAACTCACCACTCACACCACTGCTCACCACTCACACTCCTCAACTCACCACTCACACTCCTCAACTCACCACACTCACCACTGCTCACCACTCACACTCCTCAACTCACCACTCACACACCTCAACTCACCACTCACACACACCACTGCTCACCACTCACACACCTCAACTCACCACTCACACTCCTCAACTCACCACACACACCACTGCTCACCACTCACACTCCTCAGCTCACCACTCACACTCCTCAACTCACCACACACACCACTGATCACCACTCACACTCCTCAGCTCACCACTCACACTCCTCAGCTCACCACTCACACTCCTCAACTCACCAGTCACACACCACTGCTCACCACTCACACACCTCAACTCACCACTCACACTCCTCAACTCACCACACACACACCACTGCTCACCACTCACACTCCTCAACTCACCACTCACACACCTCAACTCACCACTCACACTCCTCAACTCACCACACACACACCACTGCTCACCACTCACACTCCTCAACTCACCACTCACACTCCTCAACTCACCACTCACACCACTGCTCACCACTCACACTCCTCAACTCACCACTCACACACCACTGCTCACCACTCACACACCTCAACTCACCACTCACACACCTCAACTCACCACACTCACCACTGCTCACCACTCACACACCTCAACTCACCACTCACACACCTCAACTCACCACACTCACCACTGCTCACCACTCACACTCCTCAACTCACCACTCACACACCTCAACTCACCTCACACACCACTGCTCACCACTCACACACCTCAACTCACCACTCACACACCTCAACTCACCACACTCACCACTGCTCACCACTCACACTCCTCAACTCACCACTCACACACCTCAACTCACCACACTCACCACTGCTCACCACTCACACTCCTCAACTCACCACTCACACACCTCAACTCACCACACACACCACTGCTCACCACTCACACTCCTCAACTCACCACTCACACCACTGCTCACCACTCACACACCTCAAATCACCACTCACACTCCTCAACTCACCACACTCACCACTGCTCACCACTCACACTCCTCAACTCACCACTCACACACCTCAACTCACCACTCACACACACCACTGCTCACCACTCACACACCTCAACTCACCACTCACACTCCTCAACTCACCACACACACCACTGCTCACCACTCACACTCCTCAACTCACCACTCACACTCCTCAACTCACCACACACACCACTGATCACCACTCACACTCCTCAGCTCACCACTCACACTCCTCAACTCACCAGTCACACACCACTGCTCACCACTCACACACCTCAACTCACCACTCACACTCCTCAACTCACCACACACACACCACTGCTCACCACTCACACTCCTCAACTCACCACTCACACACCTCAACTCACCACTCACACTCCTCAACTCACCACACACACACCACTGCTCACCACTCACACTCCTCAACTCACCACTCACACCACTGCTCACCACTCACACTCCTCAACTCACCACTCACACACCACTGCTCACCACTCACACACCTCAACTCACCACTCACACACCTCAACTCACCACACTCACCACTGCTCACCACTCACACTCCTCAACTCACCACTCACACACCTCAACTCACCTCACACACCACTGCTCACCACTCACACACCTCAACTCACCACTCACACACCTCAACTCACCACACTCACCACTGCTCACCACTCACACTCCTCAACTCACCACTCACACACCTCAACTCACCACACTCACCACTGCTCACCACTCACACACCTCAACTCACCACTCACACACCTCAACTCACCACTCACACCACTGCTCACCACTCACACTCCTCAACTCACCACTCACACTCCTCAACTCACCACACTCACCACTGCTCACCACTCACACTCCTCAACTCACCACTCACACACCTCAACTCACCACTCACACACACCACTGCTCACCACTCACACACCTCAACTCACCACTCACACTCCTCAACTCACCACACACACCACTGCTCACCACTCACACTCCTCAGCTCACCACTCACACTCCTCAACTCACCACACACACCACTGATCACCACTCACACTCCTCAGCTCACCACTCACACTCCTCAGCTCACCACTCACACTCCTCAACTCACCAGTCACACACCACTGCTCACCACTCACACACCTCAACTCACCACTCACACTCCTCAACTCACCACACACACACCACTGCTCACCACTCACACTCCTCAACTCACCACTCACACACCTCAACTCACCACTCACACTCCTCAACTCACCACACACACACCACTGCTCACCACTCACACTCCTCAACTCACCACTCACACTCCTCAACTCACCACTCACACCACTGCTCACCACTCACACTCCTCAACTCACCACTCACACACCACTGCTCACCACTCACACACCTCAACTCACCACTCACACACCTCAACTCACCACACTCACCACTGCTCACCACTCACACTCCTCAACTCACCACTCACACACCTCAACTCACCTCACACACCACTGCTCACCACTCACACACCTCAACTCACCACTCACACACCTCAACTCACCACACTCACCACTGCTCACCACTCACACTCCTCAACTCACCACTCACACACCTCAACTCACCACACTCACCACTGCTCACCACTCACACACCTCAACTCACCACTCACACACCTCAACTCACCACTCACACCACTGCTCACCACTCACACTCCTCAACTCACCACTCACACTCCTCAACTCACCACTCACACCACTGCTCACCACTCACACACCTCAACTCACCACTCACACACCTCAACTCACCACTCACACCACTGCTCACCACTCACACACCTCAACTCACCACTCACACACACCAACTCACCACTCACACTCCTGAACTCACCACACACACCACTGCTCACCACTCACACACCTCAACTCACCACTCACACTCCTCAACTCACCACACACACCACTGATCACCACTCACACTCCTCAGCTCACCACTCACACTCCTCAGCTCACCACACACACCTCAACTCACCACTCACACTCCTCAACTCACCACTCACACACCTCAACTGACCACACACACCTCAACTGACCTCACACACCTCAACTCACCACACACACTCCTCAACTCACCACTCACACTCCTCAACTCACCACTCACACTCCTCAACTCACCACACACACCACTGCTCACCACTCACACTCCTCAACTGACCACACACTCCTCAACTGACCACACACTCCTCAACTCACCACTCACACACCTCAACTCACCACTCACACACACCACTGCTCACCACTCACACACCTCAACTCACCACTCACACTCCTCAACTCACCACACACACCACTGCTCACCACTCACACTCCTCAACTCACCACTCACACCACTGCTCACCACTCACACTCCTCAACTCACCACTCACACACCTCAACTCACCACACACACCTCACCTCAGCACTCACACACCTCAACTCACCACACACACACTCCTCAACTCACCACTCACACTCCTCAACTCACCACTCACACTCCTCAACTGACCACTCACACTCCTGAACTCACCACACACACCACTGCTCACCACTCACACTCTTCAACTCACCACTCACACCACTGCTCACCACTCACACGCCTCAACTCACCACTCACACTCCTGAACTCACCACACACACCACTGCTCACCACTCACACTCTTCAACTCACCACTCACACCACTGCTCACCACTCACACTCCTCTGCTCACCACACACACCTCAACTCACCACTCATACCACTGCTCACCACTCACACTCCTCTGCTCACCACTCACACTCTTCAACTCACCACTCATACCACTGCTCACCACTCACACTCCTCTGCTCACCACTCACACTCCTCAACTCACCACTCACACACCTCAACTGACCACACACACCTCAACTGACCTCACACACCTCAACTCACCACACACACTCCTCAACTCACCACTCACACTCCTCAACTCACCACTCACACTCCTCAACTCACCACACACACCACTGCTCACCACTCACACTCCTCAACTGACCACACACTCCTCAACTGACCACACACTCCTCAACTCACCACTCACACACCTCAACTCACCACTCACACACACCACTGCTCACCACTCACACACCTCAACTCACCACTCACACTCCTCAACTCACCACACACACCACTGCTCACCACTCACACTCCTCAACTCACCACTCACACCACTGCTCACCACTCACACTCCTCAACTCACCACTCACACACCTCAACTCACCACACACACCTCACCTCAGCACTCACACACCTCAACTCACCACACACACACTCCTCAACTCACCACTCACACTCCTCAACTCACCACTCACACTCCTCAACTGACCACTCACACTCCTGAACTCACCACACACACCACTGCTCACCACTCACACTCTTCAACTCACCACTCACACCACTGCTCACCACTCACACTCCTCAACTCACCACTCACACTCCTGAACTCACCACACACACCACTGCTCACCACTCACACTCTTCAACTCACCACTCACACCACTGCTCACCACTCACACTCCTCTGCTCACCACACACACCTCAACTCACCACTCATACCACTGCTCACCACTCACACTCCTCTGCTCACCACTCACACTCTTCAACTCACCACTCATACCACTGCTCACCACTCACACTCCTCTGCTCACCACTCACACTCTTCAACTCACACTCCTCTGCTCACCACTCACACTCCTCAGCTCACCACTCACACCACTGCTCACCACTCACACACCTCAACTGACCACACACAGCTCAGCTCATCACCCACACGCCACCGCTCACCCAACCTTCTCAAACTGTTGACTGCTGTGTATATTTTTGAGAGTTCCTGCACTGTGACATCAGCAGGCCTTCTTACTCCTGAATGAAGTCGGTTCTATTTCCAAAAATATAAAGAATTAATATTCAAAAACAGCAAAGTTAATCAATAAAGCAGTTCCTGAAGATGAATAAATAACAGGAGAGTAAAAACTGCCGACTTCTGTCAACTGAGCGACTGACGTGTAAATTGTACAGGACCAAAAACCATGAAACAACACGACTGAGAGTTTTCACATGTCACATGTGGGGTCCAGATTAAGAATGAATTTTTCATGTTTGGTCTTTACCCAGTAGAGATTATCTTTTCCCAAACCATGCATCTCTGTGTGTGTGTGTGTGTGTGAGAGAGAGAGAGATCTTCAGTGGATGTCAGTCACACGCATGAGAGAAGAATGTGAAAATGAGTGAGAAAGAGATACAGAAAACGAGATAAGAAAAAAGTGAGAATATAAACGATAGATGAATGAAAGAACAAGAACAGAGTGAGAGAGAGAGAGAGAGAGAGAGAGAGAGAGAGAGTGTGTTTATTTAAGTTGTTCGTCTGGCGTCTCAGACAGAGAGCAGACTACAGAGTGTAATGAGAAACAGATCTGTCCGAGGGGAGGAGAGACGGATGGAGGGAGGGATGGAGGGAGGGAGGGAGGGATGGAGGGAATAGATACGGCCAAAGAGAGAGAAGTTTGAAGATGCCAGAGGAGAGGACACTGTCTCCCTGTCTATAACCTTATATAGGTGTGCACACTCATCCATCACCAATAAAATATATAATCGATATAAATGTATAAAATCTGTAATCGATCAAACCCGCTGTGTGACTGAAGTGCGGAGAAACTCTTCATCATAACTCACCACACGTGCCGTTTTTAATTTTCCCAGCCAATCAGAAGCGAGGACGGCAGCGGGGGGCGGGATGTGATGCTGGGGAGGGGTTGTGGAGGGTTTGATTGACACCAGAACCGTCCAATGAGAGAAGAGAGCAGCGGAGCGAAAGGAAAACGGGAATCCGCCCAGAGACAATTAGAGGAGGAAAAAAAAGCGGATAAAAGTTTGGAGTGTGTGAAAGTGCAGGCTGTGGATGCGGATGTGTGCGGAATTACAATTTAGATTCCTCTGTAAACATGCAGATCCGCCGGCAGAAGAAGCTTTAGGAGTGACTTCAGGAGGGGAAAGTCTCCGAGAGGCGGAATAAAGAGAGACTTTGGGATCCAAACTTCCAGGAGGTTCTGTAAAGGAAATAAAAGTGCAGGAGGAGATGAGATGAGATGAGATGAGAAGAGGAGATGTGATCATGATCCAGACGTCAAGGTTCTGAGCAGAACATCCGGGAGCTTTGGATGTTTAGGAGGATAAAGCTTTAATAAACTGAGTTTTACAGACATTAAAGTGCGGTTTGGTGTTGATCTGGAGTGAGGATGAGCTCTGGGTGGGAGGAAGGAGAGCTGGACTTCAAACTCATCTTCGAGGAGGAGCAACAACTTCAGGACAGCACGGGTCTGCCCTTTCATAATCATAATAATCATAATAATCATAATGAGGTCAGCATATCAGAGGTCAAACCGTAAAGACATGGCAGATATTATTATAAGTGTCAGTTTTCATGGATATGATTTACTCGATAAATAATAATATCACAACAAATGACCTTTTTCTGAGGATTGTAAAGGATCTGACTGACTATAAAAATTTTATTTATTGGTGATGAGACAGAAGTGCACAGAGTCGTGTTTTAATTATCACACCACACTGTGCTGAGTCCTGATTGGTCAGAAGGTGTTGATTAATTCTCCATAACAGCAGCTCTGACCGTAGTGCTCTGATACCTTATCGTTTCTATAGCAACAGAGGGGCGTGTCCCGCAGCGCTCCACATAAAAGGGTTAAAAACATGAATATACACTGAAATTTACTGTAAGGAGACATCTATCTATCTATCTATCTATCTATCTATCTATCTATCTATCTATCTATCTAATGAAGGAGTCTCCAGTGTGAGCGCTGTGTAACAGTCAGAGGTGAAGCTGTAAGATTTCTGACGTCTTCAGGACAGAGGAGTTCACTGACATTCCACAACATTAAATATAACTATAAATGGCTAAAAAGTATGACATGATGTTCTTTAATAAATAAAACAGTGCAAGTTGGTCAGTTGCTGTAGTATTAGAGGAATAAAACACTTGGGGTTGTGCTGTTCGAGGAAAATAATCGACTTCAGGATGGAATCAGTCACTCCACTTCATCACATCAGCCTGTTATTCAGTATTTTACTGTAACACACAGTGTTTATTCCTTCTTTTCATGTTATTATGAGCAGTGTAGTACTGACGTGGTTATAATGAGTGCTGTTATTTATTCTGATACACTCCATATAAGTGTGACTCACAGCATTTATGCAATCCAACACACACACACACACACACACACACACACACACCGTTTTAGTTTCTCTGAACATTCCTGAACTTGATGCTGCGTTCAGATGGAACTGGTCAATTTGAGTTTTTGACATGTGAAGGTGAACACAATGCACAGCATGGTTGCTAGGCAACTGGGGAATTTTTGTGACCAGCATAAGCTAGCAAATGAGTGTGGCGAGTGATTTTTCTTGCTCGCACATATTGGTTAAATCTTTTATACACACAGTGTTACTGAAACTCAGAGAGAGTGGAAACGACACACAACCATGTGGATTATTAACATTTACCGCAGAAGTGCTGAGAATTTATTGAGAAAACACTGTAATTACACTGTAATTACACTTAGCATCAACTGCTAGCACAGCTAACCTGGGTCTGAAAACATTTTTGTCCAGACAACAACAATGTGATGTTTTAGTCCACGAAGCACTTTGTGGTTTTGGATATGAATGTAAATTAGCCTAATCTAATCTAATCTAATCACAACTCTGATCAGATAACATCACTGCTAACATTTCCTTTCATTGTTTTTGTTTAGTGTCCGTTACAGTGCTGTATTTATGATATGATATAAGAGTTTAGTCCCCTTTGTGATGTTTGTTTGCCTCTTAAACCCAACGCTGCCCCGGTGCAGGTCGCGTTATCTCTCCACACGTATGAATTTAATTCTAAGCAGCTCGAGGTTAAAAAAACTGCTTACTATGAAAGCTATACTGTTCTCACTGTTGGTGTGCAGTGTGTTTGTGTAGTATGTTCTAAAGTTCACTAACCTTTAGTTAGTGTAGAACTGGAGTTAAATTCAATTCACTCATTGCCACAGTAGTTGAGCTAACATTAGCCAGCTTGCTATTTACACTTACTATAAAATCCTATTCACAAGCTAGCGAATAGCCTAATAGAACAGAACCTGTAGGTTAGCCTAGCGTATGAGAGTGTGTGTGTGTGAGATGAGGGTACGGAACAATGTGGTTTTAATCAGTTGTGCGTGTGAGTAGTGTTAACTGTTGCCATCTGGACCCAGCCCTGCGTTTCTGTTTACTGAACACACACACACACACACATCCCTCTATCCTCCCCTCTTTTTTCATGGCACACACTCCTCTTTCTCTCCTTCCATCCGTTGAGGAATGAAGCTTCGCTAACTGACTCCAGCTTTAACCCTAGTTTGTGTTCACTCATGTGAGTGCACTACTGAGGAACATCACTAATCCCTGCTTCTCCTCAGCTGATGCTTATTACTCAAGAATCCGTTGTTTTAAACAGAGACAGATACGCTGCTTCAAAATCCTTTTATGAAACTAAATATCTCATTTGCCTCCATTTTTTCCAAATTTTTGCCGCACCACTTTTCATTCACATGCTAACACATGTATGCTAACACACGTCATCTCTTAAAGGAACAGTACAGCCAGAAAATCCTCCTTCAATCAGCAAAACCTGATGTTAATTCAAATGTAATACTGTACTGAGTGTAAGTATAAAATTAAAGCTCATGAGTTCGTTATTAAACAGAGCAATAGTGTAAAAACGTCACGGTCTGTTTTGTTATCGCAGCGTGTTTTGTTGTGAAGCCGTGCACACTGTCTCAATCACGGGCGATTGCTCTAAGGGTGTATTCAGACCAGGATAGTTCGATAGTTCACTTGCTTTGGTCCGAACCAAATGTTTTTTTTATTTTTTCATTTTGGTGCGGTTCGCTTTCACACTGTACATTTTAGTAAGCGGACCAAAATCTGTCAACAAAGCCACGCACCCTGAGGTCGTTCAGCTATTGGTCAGAGACGACACGCGCACAAAGCGTTAAGTTCAAAAGTAGTCATGGAGGCTTTCCGTGCTGTTATTCTTTTTAATGTCATCAAAGCTACATGTTTTTTCCAGTTTTTACTGTTTTCACAATTGTGCGATTACTATGCTGTTGTACAAGTAATTTATCAACAACTTCAAAGGGCAAGGCGGCTACGGAGGATAGCGCTGATGAGCGCACATCATGTTGTGACAGTTCTGGCTCTTCACGCAAGTCACTAGTACCGCCACTTTTTGAAAGAATGTCCCTGATTTTAATGTAGGTCTGACAGTTTCTTCACTTTTAGCCGACATTGTTCTGGGGAGCGCGTGAACCCCTTCTCCTTCATTTTCTCACTGAATACAGCAAACACGTCGGCATTTTTGTGTGTTCTCTCCAAAAGCTCAGATATGTGGACATCTGCCCATATATCCACAAGGGTACGCGTTTCTTCCTCGGCCCACGTTTGCCCCTACTCATTTTTTGTACTCGCCTACCACTGGTGACTGAACGACCCTTGACAACCGAAACAGTGTTTGCACTTTGCGGTGGAGTGTCAAGACTCTGTTTCCCATAATGCTCGACAAACGACGGAAGCTCCCGAGGTACAAAAAAGCAAAACTGTCAGATTAGGTCCGGTCTGTTTTCACACCTCCAAAAGATCCGCGCCAGGGTTACTTCGGTCCGGACCGAGTCCAACCTTGCAGCTCGGTCTCGGTCCGCTTGTTTGGTCCGGACCAGAGTTCGGTGGTTTGTATTCAGACCAACCCAGAAGGTCCGGACCAAGGGAAATTTGGTTCGTTTGGTCGTTTGGTCCGGACCAAACAACGTAGGTGTGAATACGCCCTAAGACAGCGAGGGAGGCTCAGCCTCCTCTAAAAATTCTGGATCTGAAATAGCAATGTTATAAGTTATAACATTGTTATTTCAGATCCAGAATCATAGAAATATATGTGCTCAACCCAACTACAGTGTGAAATCATTCCGTTATAACTTTCCCCAGTTCGCCTAATGTGCGCGTGACTTTTTCCCCCTCGTGACAGCGCGATGCAGCCCAGCCTCAGTGCACTTCAATGGCATTTGGGAGCTCTGCGCTTTTAATATCAAAATGCAAGACGATTATTGGACAAATACTGCGAAAATGCCCGCCCACGGACTCCCAGCCTTACAGTGGGAGGGACATGGCAGTTTCCGTGAGGAGACTGGTGATTGGTGAAAGCAGCCGGATATTTTCTTTGATTGACAGCTCGTTTCAACTATAGACAGGCAGCGGTGAATCTCAGTTCAGTCCCATGCGGATTCGCGAGTGCTGTGGTGTATTGTAAGAGATCAGCTTACATTTCGATTTAATTCATTACATACGGTTTCTACCAGCTTTTTTAGTTTGTATATATTTTCATTGTAAATAAAGTGTAAATATAGTGTTGTCAAGTTTGTTATCTTAGTTCCAGAAATTTCGTTTATTTGAGTGACTGAACTTGAAGTTGAGGGGGCTAGTCAGCTAGCAAGAAAGCTGCGCACGGATGCCAAGCATTGCTGATTTAATTTTGGCGAAGCCATTTGCCAGTCTTCCTTTCGAGGAAAAAATTAAAATTAAAGAGCAGGGTAGACCAACACCTCAAATTGACTTGGTGAAAAAGGTAGGGGATAATACTCGTTCCTTTCAGCTCTCCTGGTACGAGAAAGTGAATTGGCTAACAGCAAGTGACCCACATCAACAACAGTAAATAGGCTACTTTAGTAATATGTCATGGATGGACCAAAAATATAGAATCTATTTAAAATGTTTATGCTGAGTATATTATATTAGGGGCGGCACGGTGGTGTAGTGGTTAGCGCTGTCGCCTCACAGCAAGAAGGTCCTGGGTTCGAGCCCGGGGCCGGCGAGGGCCTTTCTGTGTGGAGTTTGCATGTTCTCCCCGTGTCCGCGTGGGTTTCCTCCGGGTGCTCCGGTTTCCCCCACAGTCCAAAGACATGCAGGTTAGGTTAACTGGTGACTCTAAATTGAGCGTAGGTGTGAATGTGAGTGTGAATGGTTGTCTGTGTCTATGTGTCAGCCCTGTGATGACCTGGCGACTTGTCCAGAGTGAACCCCGCCTTTCGCCCGTAGTCAGCTGGGATAGGCTCCAGCTCGCCTGCGACCCTGTAGAAGGATAAAGCGGCTAGAGATAATGAGATGAGATATTATATTGGAATATATATTTCTCTGGATATGAATTAAACACAGCTACAATTTGGAAAACATTTTTAAACAAAAACACAGCCGAGAACATTTCACACTACAGACCTGGATTAAAAGTGAAGGGTTATCAAAATTGTCAATAAAACATTTCTCAGTCAAAATAAGTAAAATATAGGGAAAGTGTCATTGAATGAAATGTGTGGCCCCCAGCTCTATGTTTGGCTCCCCAAGGTCAGTGCTTGCGCCTATTCCAGAACACTCTGCTGTTACTGCTGAGGTTCCTGACAAAGAGCTGCTTTCAATAATGATCAATTTTTAAACAACATGCCACAATTTTAAAATATAAAATGTTAAAATATCCCCCCCCCAACACCACCATCATGTATATTGGACAGTAGGCTAATGGGCCAAAAGAACCTGTTATTTCACAGTTTGTGACCCTGCCAACAATCAGCCAGATCAGAGGCAAGAGTATGGGCAAAATTGATGTTTTTTCTTTTAAAATCTGGAAATATCGTAACCGACCAGCCTCCCCTGTTTGAAAGACTACCAGCCGCCACTGGTCTCAATCCACACA
The DNA here is from genome assembly GCF_027579695.1 of Neoarius graeffei. Lineage (NCBI taxonomy): Eukaryota > Metazoa > Chordata > Actinopteri > Siluriformes > Ariidae > Neoarius > Neoarius graeffei. The sequence goes on from NC_083569.1 coordinate 93,031, forward strand.
ATACTGCATTTACACATTTTAAAAGAGTGAATTGTAAGGACAGTAGCATTTAAGAAACGTGTTTGAAGGAATAATATGTTTGCGGACATGCTGCAATCGTAAAATAATGAGCATCAGGGTGCAGTGATGAAGTGGAGTTTCTGCTCCCACCATGATGTTATTTTCCTCTAACAGCACGTCCTTGAGAGTTTAATTCCTCTTCCACCACAGCACTTCACCATCGATTACCATTTTATTCATTAAAGAATATCCATTTATTGTTGCAGTTCATGTTTTGGAGTTCTCACGTACTGTATGTTATAGCAGCGATAAACACTCGTTCCCTCTCCAGTGTCTCCTTATTTTCTCTTCACTTGAATAAGATAAAACCCGCAGCTTGTTCCATCGTGTTCCTGAGAAACTGTAAAGAAGTGTAAACTCCTCTGTCCTGAAGACGTCAGAAAACTTACAGCTTCCCCTCTGACTGTAACAGCGCTCACACTGGAGACTCCTTCCAAAGACGATACAGAAATGACAGAAAACTTCACCGTATCAACAAATACACACATTTTTTAATCCGTTTATTATCAATGGCGCGCCGCTGAACACGCCCCTGTGAATGAGCAGTTGCTATAGAAGCAATAAAGTATCAGAGCGAGAGCATTAAAATAAACCTGCACTACTGTCAGAGCTGCTGTTAGAGAGAATTAATCAACTCCTTCTGACCAATCAGAGTGCAGAACTCAGCACAGTGTGGTGTTATTGTGAAGTAACGGAGTTAGATTAGAGATTATTAAAGGATAAATTCCTGATCACACACTCTATAATTATCTCTAATGTAAACACTTCCTGTTTTGTCCAGTCTCTGACAGCCAGCTGACCTCCACACTCAGCCAGCCAATGGGAATCCTCCCTTCCCCCCCACCATCCAATCCCAGGGCTGGCATGCATTCCCCGCCCCCCAGACGAGCGCTGGTGAGAGAGTTCAGTGGGACATACGAGAGTCTCCCAGCCAGGTCTGTCCAGGTGAGACGAGAAGAATAATTTTACATTTTAATGAACGTGTACTGTAGTAAAGCGTAACGTTAGCTAGATATGTCGCGCACTATTCACGTAGACTAAGCACTGATCAGCGTCTCACTCTGTCTCAGGTCTCAGAGTCTCGTGTTTTGGAGTGCCCCAGTATTCAGATCACCACCATCTCCCCTGATGACGATTTTACCCCAGAAGGAGGAACTTACTGGGACAGAGACCGTCTCTACCTGCCCCTCCTTGACCCCTACTGTTACAGGGACAGCAGTATGGGGGCAGGGTCTCTGAGCCCGAGTCCTGCCTCCAGTCCATCTTCTCGTGGTTGGCTAAGCCCTGCGTCGAGCTGTGATTCTCTCCTGGTGGAAGACGAGGAGCTTAGCGAAGCCACCACCCACTTCTGCCTGTCACCCTCATCCCGACCCACCTCACCTGGGGGCAAAAAACGAAGAAACTCCCCCCTTCCCTCACCAAGCCACTCCCGCAGGGGCAGTTACTCTGAAGACCATGTCCAGTTCTTGGAGACAGGAGACTCTGCTCCCCAATCTCAGGGCCAGATTGAGCTCAGTATCCCTCAGAAGACCAGGAAGACCTCACTGGAGCAGGTCAATTTATTTTACTAAAATATCACCGGGTACACTGGGATTTTATCACAAATCTTAAGGATAAAATCTAAAGAGGAATTAGCAAGAACACTGCTACGTAGCGAACTGCTCTGTACACGGGGCGGCAAACAGACAGTTTAGCTTAACAAAGTACTGTTGCTAGGCAACTGGGTACTATGAGTATAAGATAGGTTATGAGATAGCATTTAGCAGTTATGTGTTTTATACAGACAGTGTAAAGACACAGTGAGAGTGGAACCGACATGAAGGAACTATCTGAACCATGAACATTTACCTCAGATGTGTTGGCAAATTACTAAAACATACTAAAATTAAATTTAAAGAAAGAAAAGGGTTAAGTTGTCTGAAGCGGTAAGTACTTCATGAGGTGAGGCGTTTATGTGGTGTCTCATAAATGAGGCAAACAACCGAACGTAGTATCGTGTTTATTCAGTATCAGGTGCTTTATGGTAGTTACTGGCAAACTACAAACCGAAATCTCAGACAGAAAAACTCCCCCAGTTTCTCAAATCGAGTTGCGTAACGCTGCAACAAAATTTTTTCTCTCATGTTTCTCCGCCACTCAGTTTAAGACGACTGCGGGTATGAACCTCACTACAACAAACTAAGGAAAGTCCATGAAGCCCGCCTCATCTGTATTTTCACTGGCTCATAGTTTAACCAATCACAGCTGTTCCCATGCCCTGGTCTGTTTGATTGGTTGCTATTGCTGGGTTTCAGTCACGTGACTTTTCTTAGCGGTTTTACCGGAAGTGAAATAGCTGGTGGTCTAAACGGCTGCCGTGGTGCAAACAACTAGCGATAACTTATCAGAGTACGCTTATAATCTAGAAGCCACTGCTGGCTTTAGATCTATTCAGAAGATTGCTGTGTGCAATGGAATCGACTCCTACAGTCTGGGAAAGAAGGATTTGTCATACGATCTTGGACCCTAACCCTACGCTTCAGTCGAGTTCCCCGACATCTCGAACTATCTGGTGTTGCAGACGTCCTTCTACGCCGCAAAACAGATGAAAGTGTGGAAGAGTATGGAGGCTTATGACTGTTTTGTACGTGGCTGGGTAAAGGACCTCGGGATCGAGTCGCTGCTGAATGAATCCTGGATTGTTTTTGCCCGTGTAAGGATTTTTTTTTTTTAAGCTTTTCATTTGCGTCTTTACAACGAAGCGCTGCAAGTTGAACAGTTGGCTTGATTCTCACTTGTGTTGGCTCTTATCTCTCAGCTAAATCATTCACAAAGATCATCAGAAACCCCTTTAAAGACCTGGATCTGAGTTAAACAAGACAGAGAAGTGATCACGGCGCATTGGAACTGTACGGCTGGGGAAGAATTTTGTCGCGAGCTTCATGCATATGGACTTTGTGAGGAGGAAACAAAGAAACAGCTGGGGACTTTAGCGCTGCGGGACTAAAAAAAGCACCGTAAAATAACGACACATAGCAAGAAAAGTACTTGGAAAGATAGATCACCAAGTGATCACTGCAAACTCCAGCATGCTTCGACTCGGCTCCCTTCGATTTCAGCGAGAGGTTCAAAAGCCACCTTTCTCCACGTCTTTTTGTGAAATCCTGTGTTCGTTCACCCTTTTTTATTAGTTCACGGGGAACCCTGAAGAAACTTTTATCACTTTCACGGTTTGATCGATTTGAACAACCTAAAACAATGCAAGCGTAAGGCATTTTTCATGCGAGCAATGCACCTTCTCCGTACAAACGCTTTGTCAGCTGAGCTTTGGTAGACCACCAGCTAAAGTTTTGAATAACTAATGAGGCGGATGTGACGTCACGTGAAACCCAGCAATAAGGAAATTAATCACATTCCAGCAGTATCAGCAGCAGTATCGAGTGTTCGGGTTTGTGATGTACTTTATAAACACAGGTCTCCTCCCGAGACGTGGAACTGGAGCAGATTCCTGCCCCAAACACCCCCTGCCCCCCCTCAGACCTGGGGCATCTCAGGAGAGAACCTCCCACTCTGGGAATGGACTACCTCTCTGTACCAAACACCCTCGGCTGGGGAAGAACCCGCGCCAGCGCCCACAGCCCCATCTTCAGGTTGAGCGCGCACACACACACACACACACACACACACACACACACACACACACCTGTTTCAAATCACACACCCTTTAATATTTAGTGCACTACTTTGGTAGTTCACATTTTTGTGGTTTAAAATACACCCACAGTGGAATAATGATGGTCTTTATGCCCTCTACGCAGTAAAGGGTGATGGATTGGGACACGTCCACAATGGACTGATGATGGTGTTTATTTGGCCTATATAGTGAGAAAGGCATGTGGATTGGGACACACCCACAATAAACAGATGATGTAATTGTTAGTGGTCTTGATCGTGTTTATTTTTGCAGGTCTAACGCGTTGCCGCCGCTTGACTGGCCGCTGCCGTGTCAGTTTGATCAGTACGAGCTGCGAATCGATGTTCAGCCGCGGCCTCACCATCGCGCTCATTATGAGACAGAAGGGAGCCGAGGAGCCGTGAAGGCATCACCAGGAGGACATCCTGTAGTGAAGGTCAGAGCATGACTGTCTGTCTGTTATTATCAATATTTATTTCTGTTCACACTTCATCAGTCACACTGCAGTTTACCACAAACACAATTTAGCATCAGGATAATTACAGCTAGCATGTCAGCTAATATAGAACACATTAGAAATGCTAATGAAAGGTAGCAGACAACAGTTAGCCTCAATCAAATGAGAAACCGCTAACTGGTTTGTTATATCATTTAGCATTTTACAGCGAGGGTTTATCTTAATCACAGAGTCAAATATATACATACAGTCATTTAAATTTTGTTAAACTGTCGTCAGT
>NC_083569.1:112500-142500 GCF_027579695.1 Neoarius graeffei
GAGTGTTGTTTATGGAGAGAGGGTCAGGTGAGCGCGGTTTATCACACGGTTACTGGTCAGATTTACCATCTCTGTGTTTATTGTACATGTATGACACGTTTACTAAATGTTCATCACATGTTGTTTATCCTACCGTTATCACAGGGTTCACACGTGTTTATTACACATTTATTGCATGTTTATCACACGTTTACAGCCAGGGGGAAAAGTAAGTACACCCTCCTTCAATTCTGTATGTTTATTTATCAGACATATAAATAACAATTGTGTGGTCCTCACCAGTAGGTGATCTGAGGGCGGATCCCAGCATCCTTGTTAGCAAAATGACCAAAATGCATCCCCCTTGTTAACCTGACCCCCCAAGTTGAGAGAAGTTCCCAGGTGGAGAAGCCGTGTCTGCAGGTATATTTTGACTACCCACTGCCACCCACTCCCACCCGCTCCTCCCACCCACTCCCACTCTCACCTGCTCCCACCCACCCACTCCCACCTGCTCCTCCCACCTGCTCCCACTCTCACCTGCTCCTCCCACCCGCTCCTCCCACCCGTTCCCCCCACCCACTCCTCCCACCCGTTCCCACTCCCACCCACCAGCTCCTCCCACCTGCTTCCACTCTCACCCACTAGCTCCTCTCACCCACTCCCACCCACTCCCCCCACCCACTCCTCCCACCTGTTCCCCCCCACCCACTCCCACCTGCTCCTCCCACCTGCTCCCACTCTCACCTGCTCCTCCCACCCGCTCCTCCCACCCACCAGCTCCTCCCACCTGCTTCCACTCTCACCCACCAGCTCCTCCCACCTGCTTCCACTCTCACCCACTAGCTCCTCTCACCCACTCCCACCCACTCCCACCTGCTCCTCCCACCTGCTCCCACTCTCACCTGCTCCTCCCACCCACCAGCTCCTCCCACCTGCTTCCACTCTCACCCACTAGCTCCTCTCACCCACTCCCACCCATTCCCCCCACCCACTCCTCCCACCTGTTCCCCCCCACCCACTCCCACCTGCTCCTCCCACCTGCTCCCACTCTCACCTGCTCCTCCCACCCGCTCCTCCCACCCACCAGCTCCTCCCACCTGCTTCCACTCTCACCCACCAGCTCCTCCCACCTGCTTCCACTCTCACCCACTAGCTCCTCTCACCCACTCCCACCCACTCCCACCTGCTCCTCCCACCTGCTCCCACTCTCACCTGCTCCTCCCACCCACCAGCTCCTCCCACCTGCTTCCACTCTCACCCACTAGCTCCTCTCACCCACTCCCACCCATTCCCCCCACCCACTCCTCCCACCTGTTCCCCCCACCCACTCCCACCTGCTCCTCCCACCTGCTCCCCCCACCCTCACCCACCCACTCCTCCCACCCGTTCCCACTCCAACCCACCAGCCCCTCCCACCCGTTCCCCCCACCTGCTCCTCCCACCTGCTCCTCCCAGCAGGAAAGTTAAAACTGCCCACTCCCATGAGATTTGCATTGGTGGGTCCCAACACAAGAAGTGAAGATGTCAGAGCCACACAGGAATGCAAACAGCATCGCCAGCTTTGTGAATTTGTTGACAGAATGGCATCAAAAAGTACAAGACAGCTTGATGATTTTTCAAAAAAAGAACAATACCGGTGAGAAATTAGCTTGGATTTGATTCCTGTCCAGACAAATATGCATGAATATTGCTTATGTTACACATGTACAGATGTAAGCTAGCTAATTTATCTAGCTGAAATAAGCAATTTCATCAAGGTCAAATCTCAAACTGGGCATGGGTGGGAAGTGCCCTCCCAGATTTGTGATCTACCCACCCAAAGTGGTCAGTTTTATTCTGCTTTTGAATCTGCCACATCAGTCACGTTTTTTCATTCACCGTATCAGAATTGCCTGATCAAACCTGTACTTTCCACTGTAATAATTATGAGCGTTATTTACTATGAACTACAGACATGTACCTATTAAATTGCCTGAGTGAGAACGTCTATAGTTATAGCCGTAGTTGTTGCACAGAGATGAAGGAGACACCAATGGAGATGGAGAGAACAGATTTTCTCCACAAGAGGGAACCTGAAAATTATTCAGACATGATGCTTTTCAGGAGACAAAAAGAGAGCAATCGAGCTACAGTGGTGCTTGAAAGTTTGTGAACCCTTTAGAATGTTCTATATTTCTGCATAAATATGACCTAAAACATCATCAGATTTTCACACAAGTCCTAAAAGTAGATAAAGAGAACCCAGTTAAACAAATGAGACAAAAATATTATACTTGGTCATTTATTTATTGAGGAAAATGATCCAATATTACATACTTGTGAGTGGCAAAAGTATGTGACCCTTTGCTTTCAGTATCTGGTGTGACCCCCTTGTGCAGCAATAACTGCAACTAAACGTTTGCGGTAACTGTTGATCAGTCCTGCACACCGGCTTGGAGGAATTTTAGCCCGTTCCTCCGGACAGAACAGCTTCAACTCTGGGATGTTGGTGGGTTTCCTCACATGAACTGCTCGCTTCAGGTCCTTCCACAACATTTCGATTGGATTAAAGTCAGGACTTTAACTTGGTCATTCCAAAAGATGAACTTTATTCTTCTTTAACCATTCTTTGGTAGAACGACTTGTGTGTTTAGGGTCGTTGTCTTGCTGCATGACCCACCTTCTCTTGAAATTCAGTTCATGGACAGATGTCCTGACATTTTCCTTTAGAATTTGCTGGTAAAATTCAGAATTCATTGTTCCATCAATGATGGCAAGCCGTCCTGGCCCAGATGCAGCAAAACAGGCCCAAACCATGATACTACCACCACCATGTTTCACAGATGAGATAAGGTTCTTATGCTGGAATGCAGTGTTTTCCTTTCTCCAAACATAACGCTTCTCATTTAAACCAAAAAATTCTATTTTGGTCTCATCCATCCACAAAACATTTTTCCAATAACCTTCTGGCTTGTCCATGTCCATCTTTAGCAAACTGCAGACGAGCAGCAATGTTCTTTTTGGAGAGCAGTGGCTTTCTCCTTGCAACCCTGCCATGCACACCATTGTTGTTCAGTGTTCTCCTGATGGTGGACTCATGAACATTAACATTAGCCAATGTGAGAGAGGCCTTCAGTTGCTTAGAAGTTACCCTGGGGTCCTTTGTGACCTCGCTGACTATTACACGCCTTGCTCTTGGAGTGATCTTTGTTGGTGTACCACTCCTGGCGAGGGTAACAATGGTCTTGAATTTCCTCCATTTGTACACAATCTGTCTGACTGTGGATTGGTGGAGTCCAAACTCTTTAGAGATGGTTTTGTAACCTTTTCCAGCCTGATGAGCATCAACAACGCTTTTTCTGAGGTCCTCAGAAATCTCCTTTGTTCGTGCCATGATACACTTCCACAAACATGTGTTGTGAAGATCAGACTTTGATAGATCCCTGTTCTTTAAATAAAACAGGGTGCCCACTCACACCTGATTGAAATCCCATTGATTGAAAACACCTGACTCTAATTTCACCTTCAAATTAACTGCTAATCCTAGAGGTTCACATACTTTTGCCACTCACAGATATATAATATTGGATCATTTTCCTCAATAAATAAATGACCAAGTATAATATTTTTGTCTCATTTGTTTAACTGGGTTCTCTTTATCTACTTTTAGGACTTGGGTGAAAATCTGATGATGTTTTAGGTCATATTTATGCAGAAATATAGAACATTCTAAAGGGTTCACAAACTTTCAAGCACCACTGTATACTGCGTACTTGTTAAAAGTAGGCTAAAAAGAGCAAAGAATGCTTAATCAGAATCTTAGTATGCATAGAAAGATCATCATTTACATCAACATACTGATAGCGATCAGTTAAATAAGAGCTGAGCCAGGAGAGGGCCGTTCCCTTAACTCCCACAACATTTTCTAGTCTATCCAGGAGAATGGAATGATCAGTGGTGTCAGAGGCTGCACTAAGGTCAAGCAGCGAGACACAGCCCCGATCAGAGGTCAGCAGTAGGTCATTTACTACTTTAACCAGTGCTGTCTCTGTGCTATGATGAGGTCTAAATCCTGACTGATACATTTCATCAGTGGCTGGTGCTAAAAAAAGGGGGGGGGCAGAGTTATTGTAGTTTTTACGTTTTTGTTTGGGCTGGTGGAGGTATGGTGAATTTCGGATCCAAAACAGAACACAGACAGTAATCCAATAAATAAGATGATTTAATACAGGGAAGAAAGGGTGTGGCAAAAGATAAACAAACAGGACGAAAAACAAATAGCAAAAATAGTCCGGGCAAAATGAGAAACAACCTGGCAAAAACATGAGACAGGCAAAGACAAAAACGCTAGCGCAAAAAAACATAAACAAGAAAAGATCCCTAGTGCAAGAAACCATGAACCAGAAAAACGCTAGTGCAAAAACCACGGACAAGAGAGAAAAACCATGAGGAGCGAGAGCGGCACAGAAACGGCTAGAGAAGCAAACGAGACGTTCTGGCAAAAACAGAGTCTGGAACGGCCTTTAAAGGACATGGGACATGAAACATAAAAGCATGCTATATCAGTTTCTTTCCATTAAAAATATGAATTAATTGCATCAACAAATACAAAATCATCTATTAAATTCAGCAAAATCGTTATATTCGTGATGATTATATGGCATTTCTGCTCGACTTCCGATATGCATTTTCTACAACCGGAAGAGCCGCTGTCACGTGATCATACGTCACAAAAACTTTCGGGCACAGCACAAGCGGGTAGATGAATATGGAGAAGTGTGAATCGTGATGATGACGAATGCGACAAAATAGTTTTTGTGTCTTGGATGACAAGAAAATTGTTTTGTTTTTAGAGCGTTTAACGTACATTGAACATCATGGTGTATTGCGACCTCCCAGTCAGTCAGACGCGCTGTTACTCCTGTTAGCAATGTAGCTAGGCTCAGTATGGCCAATGGTATTTTTTGGGGCTGTAGTTAGATGCGACCAAACTCTTCCACGTTTTTCCTGTTTACATAGGTTTATATGACCAGTGACATGAAACAAGTTCAGTTACGCAAATTGAAACGTGGCGATTTTCTATGCTATGGAAAGTCCGCACTATAATGACAGGCGTACTAACACCTTCTGCGCGCTTCGACAGCGCATTGATACCTTCACTCGGAGTTGTACCATTATTTTTTAGACAGGGCGGACGGACCAGGGCATTCGCCCGCCTGGCCGTGCCCGACGAGGAGCGCTCTCGGCCGGCTTGGGAGGCAGACGGCAGCCCCTCCTGGAAGTGTGGTTTTACCATGGGCCTCATGCGGTAAGGATTAGTATTATAACTTTGGGTGTATCAATTATTGATTATCATAATTCTGACTCGTTTCGCCATTTTGAATGTTTTCATCTCGGACTCTGGAAGCATTGTATCTCAATCAATCTCGAAAAATATCAGCAAAAAAAACTAGCTTGCAACGGACTTTAGCTAGATCTATGATGAACTTTCAATGTGTGATACAAAAATAATACTTCTTTCAACAGATCGTTTGAGCAGAATTGTTTTTAACTTACCAGGAAGTGTTATGGAGCCGACCGCTTTCAGTTTCATGAGGGCTGAATGAACTCTCACTCTCAGAATCATCTGACCCGTCAGAGTAAAGACAAGATCCATGTTCATGTGAATTTCCAGCTATCGGTTCGAATTGATAGGGTCTAACTTCACGTCTCTGTGAAACATCGGGAATGTCACTGTCGATGGTGTCCATTTCGGTAACCTGTTTACATTAGATTCCCAAGCGCTGGCTCCTTGGAAAGTTTTTGTGACGTCACGGGTCACGTGACCGCTTAGCTAATTAACGAATCCTTGTTTTACGCTGATGTATAAAAAAGTTGAATAATGTGATGATTTTCACATTTCTGACGCCCTGCAGTGATTTAGATGGCATTTCTTATGTCCTTTATACATAATTATGCCCAGAAAAAAATCCATGTCCCATGTCCTTTAAATAAGCAGCAGTGAAAACCAGGAAGTGAGTTCAGGGGAGAAGGATTTCCTGTCCCGGATTCGGCTCGGCGCTGGCGTGAGAGATCCGTAATCTCCGGAGTGGATGTCCAGGGCGGAGCATGACAATTTTCATTTGTCTTTCAATTTGATTTTTCAGTTCAGTAGAGTTTTAGGAGTGCATACATGGTTTTAGTTTGGTTTTTATTTTTGAGGAATTAAGAGCTAGTTTTAGTTGAACTTTTATTTAGTTTGTGTTAAGAGATATTCACATTATGAGGAAAGCCTTTATTTAAAGAAGCCAAAAAGGTAGGATGAAAGAATGCATGCCATTAAATATCATCTACAAAATCTACATGATCACATTCTTCATCATCATCTATCGAGATCGCTAACGCCATTTGTCATAACAGGATGGGGAGGAGCCTCAATGTAAGCCCACTCCGATTGCCTGCCTCTTTATATTTAAACTGGGCTGGTCTGATGCAAGCTCCTTTACTCTCTTTTTTCTTCCAGTGTGTGCTGTGAAAAAGGACGTTTCTGTAAAGAAATAACATAATTTTCTTTCTCCACGGCTTCGCTTAAACTTGCCATCTTGTGAACGCGCCGGTCTCATGAGCAGCAGTGAGTGACAGCCGTGAATATGAAGGTCTGTAGAAAACTGTCCAGTCATGTGGGAAAAAAAACCTTCAAAACAATTTCAATTGGTTCCTAATAAAAAAGGCGTGCCTGGGGCGCACTTTGCTGCACCTCAGGCTATTTTGAATCCGCCAATAAAAAAGCAGCCTCAGGTCACCTGATCTCCAAAAGTTTGCGGAGCCACATACACACTCATTTGGTCGGCGTCTCAGCGGGCAGAAGTAAACAGGAAGTGGAGGTGTTCACATAAAATTTAAATAAATACAGGTTAAAAATGGGTTAAAATAATTCGATGGATACAGGGTGAAGTACAACCCCAATTCCAAAAAACTAGGGACACTGTGTAAACTGGAAATAAAAGCAGAATGCATTGATTTGCAAATCATGGAAACCCTATAGGGCGGCATGGTGGTGTAGTGGTTAGCACTGTCATCTCACAGCAAGAAGGTTCTGGGTTCGAGCCCAGCAGCTGACGAGGGCCTTTCTTCCTCTGGGTGCTCCGGTTTCCCCCAAAGACATGCAGGTTCGGATAACTGGTGGCTCTAAATTGACCCTGAGTGTGAATGGTTGTGTGTCTCTGTGTGTCAGCCCTGCGATGACCTGGCGACTTGTCCAGGGTGTACCCCACCTCTCACCCATAGTCAGCTGGGATAGGTTCCAGCTCGCCTGCGACCCTGCACAGGATACGCAGTTATGGATAATGGATGGATGGATGGATGGATGGAAACCCTATATTTCATTGAAAATAGTACAAAGGCAACATGTCAAAACTGAGAGATTTTAACACGTTTCAGAAAAGTTGGGACAAGGGCGTGTTTACCACTGTGTTGCATCACCTCTACTTTTAACAACACTCTGTAAACGTTTGGGAACTGAGGAGACCAACTGCTGTAGATCTGAAAGAGAAATGTTGTCCCATTCTTGCCTGATATACAATTTCAGTTGCTCAACAGTTTGGGGTCTCCTTTGTCGTATTTTGTGTTTCATAATGCGGCAGATGTTTTAAATGGGTGACAGGGCTGGACTGCAGCAGGCCAGTTTAGCACCCGGACTCTTTTACTACAGAGCCATGCAGTTGTAATATGTGCAGAAAGCGGTTTGGCGTTGTTCTGCTGAAAGAAGGAAGGCCTTCCCTGAAAAAGATTTAGTCTGGATGGCAGCATGTTGCTCTGAAATGTGTTTATATCATTCAGCATTAATGATGCCTTCCCAGATGTACAAGCTCCCCATGTCATGTGCACTAACGCCCCCTCATACCATCACAGACGCTGAATGCTTTTGAGCTGTGCACTGATAACACGCCGGATGGTCCCTCTACTCTTTATCCTGGAGGACGTGGGGTCCGTGATTTCTAAAGAGAATTTCTACTTTTGATTCGTCAGATCTCGGGACAGTTTTCCACTTCGCCTCAGTCCATCGTAAAAGAGCTCGGCCCAGAGAAGGGGGCGGGGTTTCTGGATATTGTTTATATCTGGTTTTAACTTGCATTTGTGGATGCAGTAATGAAGTGTTTTCACAGACGATGGTTTTCTGAAGTGTTCCTGAGCCCATACAGTGATTTCCACTACAGACACGTGTCTGCTTTTAATGCAGTGTCTCCTGAGGGCCTGAAGATCACAGGCATCCAATGTCAGTTTTCAGCCTTGTTTCCTGCATACAGAGATTTCTCCAGATTCTCTCAATCTTTTCATGATATTATGGACCATAGATGATGTGATCCACAAATTCTTAGCAGTTTTACATTGAGGAACGTTATTCTTAAATTGTTGCACTGTTTGCCCACGCAGTCTTTCACAGAGTGGTGAACCCCGCCCCATCTTTACTTCTGAGAGACTCCGCCTCTCTGGGATGCTCTTTTTATACCCAATCATCTTACTGACCTGTTGCTAATTAACCTAATTATTTTTTTGAGCATTACACAACTTTTTCAGTCTTTTGTTGTCCCTGTCCCAACTTTTTTGAAACGTGTTGCTGACATCAAATTCAAAATGAGCGTATATTTTACAACAAACAATAAAATTCCTCAGTTTCAAGATTTGATATGTTGTCTTTGTACTATTTTCAATGAAATATAGGGTTTCCATGATTTGCAAATCTTCACATTCTTCAAATCTTCAACATAAAACACAATTTTTATGTTTAACACAGTGCCCCAACTTTATGGAATTGGGGTTGTAGGATGAGTAAATAATTTTGACTGAAATTAATTAAGCAAATGTATTTATTATGTTTAACATCACATCGTCTTTCTTCTCTGGATAATTGGAAGGGGGTAGCACCCCAGCGCCCCCTATTGACCTGTTGCTACTGCATTTCATGGATGTTATTCCTCCGTAGGTCTGAGCAGAACTGCTGTGCCACAGGTTTTTCAAGGATGCACAGCTTTTTCTATCCATCCATCCATCTCTCCAGTCTCATCTCATCCTTTTACTAAATTGACTCTACTCGTTTCCTTCCTGATATAAATCATTATAATGGGAACACGTCAGAATATGATCATGTTCTATAGAGAGCGCTGTATCAGTGGATGAAAATCAGCACACAAGCACCACAATACTGTAAACAGCTCACAGATATGTTTCGAACTTGAACTGTTACTTGTAGAAGTTGATCCATCCCTCTGAGTTTCTAATATTTGTTGGTATAGTGGATGCAGTTGATCGTGAAGCATTCCTGCTCCTTCCAAGGAATTTTGTCCACTCACTTATCTGTCATCGTAAAAGACGCTGAAAAATCAGCTTTCTAAGACGGTGTTATGACGAGTCCACGGCTCACCAACACGTTCCACACAGCGTGTCTGTTCTAGCATAGTTTTTATGTGCACAGTCAGCTTCTTCTTCTTCTTTGGGTCTTACGGCAGTCACCGTTACATTACTGCCACCTTCTGGAATTAATCTGTTACTGTTTCGAGGGAAAAATGAAAATGAAGCTAATTTTACCTGTAATTCTATTTCATTTTAGTTTGCATTTCATTGTTCATTGTAGTTTTTATTTAGTCCTTGTTTTTATGAAAACTGGCGTTGTTATTTTTATTTCAGGTAACAAAATTATTTTTGCACCGATTTTAGGTTTAGTCTTCTTTTTTCCCAGAACCAGCAAGGGCCGTAGAGGCACCACTGATGACATTTAACAGTCCATCACTGGTGTGCCGAGGGCATTTAAACTTGGCGGAGCCCATCCCTCTTCAAGCTTCACCAGTCAGAGTCAGTTAACCGAACTGCATGTCTTTGGACTGTGGGGGAAACCGGAGCACCCCCACACAGAGAACATGCAAACTCTACACGGAAAGGCCCCCGTCGGCCGCTGGGCTCAAACCCAGAACCTTCTTGCTCTGAGGCAGCAGCGCTAACCACTACACCGCCGCGCTGCCCGGAGGTTTAGTCGTAGTTTTCATGAACTATAAACACACAGAACTGAAGGAGGGTGTACTTACTTTTTCCCATGACTGTGTATCACATTGCATGCGTATATCACACAGTAACATTCTTCTCTCATGTTCTGTCACACATTTATCACACCTTTATTACACAGCTATTGCACATTTATTACAGGCTTATCACACCACATCTACACATTAGCACCGGTGTCGTCTCTCAGTGGTGTGTGTGTGTGTGTAGAGTGTGTGTAGAGTGTGTGTGTGTGTGTTCTTTAGTTTTGAACTGGAGCTACAAGACTAATGTAGCTGACAAGTAATGGAAGATTATGGCCCCCAGTTTATCATTAAATTTGCTCCAGTACAAAAGTCTGTGTGTGTGTGTGTGTGTGTGGTGTAGATGGTAAACTTCAGTGGGAAGAGGAGGCTCATGTGGACCATGACAAATGCACCGAGGTAACACACATTTATTTTGTGTTGTTGGTTGTGTTTCTCTGTGTGTAACCTGTGTGTGTGTGTGTGTGTGTGTGTGTGTTTAATATGTATTTATTTTGTGTTAATTTTACATGTATGCAGTAGTGTGTATTTCTCGCACACAGTACTGTGTTCATCGTGTGTGTGTGTGTGTGTGTGTGTGTGTATTAGAATGTGTTGTGTGCACGCGTGCCAGCCTACAGTGATGTGTGTGTGACTCAACCAGTGTGTGTGTGCCTGTACGTGTCCAACGGCAAGCGCAAGAGGAGCAGCACACACTGCTTTAAATACCTGCCCAGTGAGTGTTTTACACACACACACACACACACACACACACACACACACACACACACACACACACACACACACTCCCTCTCTCTCCCCTCTCCTTGTCTAATTTGTTTTTTTCTCCTCAGTGTTGTGTAAAGAGGAAGACCCTCTGTTGTCTCGTCCGTCTCTCTTGCTGTTGGATGGCGTGATGCCATTGTGCCCTCCCCCCCAGCCTCCTGAGTACCCTTACACCACCCCAGGGGGGTGTCATGATGAGTATTGCCCCCAGCCCGAGACGTCGGAGGACAGGGGGCCAGTAAACGAGTGTGATCCCTCGTTCCAGAGCCTGGAGCTGGGTTTCAGTGAGCTGCTCCCGCCGCTGTATCCACCCCAGCCGTGGCCCGACTCTCCGTACCTGTCCTCGTCCCCGTCCCCATCTCACTCCTCCTCCATCAGCCCATTTCCCAGCAGCCCCGTCTCTACCTCCCCCTTACCCCCTCCTCTCCCACCCCACGGCCCCCCTGCCTACCACCAGGAGAGTCACCTGACCTTCGGTGGTGCCCCACCCATGCAGCACATCACGTTGGACGAAGGTAATTTACATGTCCATTAATGCAGGAAGCGTCCTGATTGGTTCAAAGTCACAGCAAATGAGAATTGAGAGCAGAGCAGCAAACTAGCAACATGCCATACGGTGTGCTCACAAAATAGCTCGAGATTTTATTCTGAGCTATATCCTTATGTACTCATAAAATCTACTCGCATGTGATCACGTAATATAATATAAAATAGCTAGTGAACTCAAATTAACTATCAAACTGTTCATTAAATGTTGACTAGCTGAGGACATGACGCGCTTAGCTTACAGCTCACAAGTCATTAATTTGTAATGCTGCACACATATTGTATTTTTCAGCACTTAATTTCATGTGTACATGCAACTGACTTTCCATAAAGAGTTTAGCAAAAAGTCCTTACCTTCAGAAAGGTGTTTAGTGAACATCAGCTTACACAGAACCAAAAAATAGCACATATTTAATTACTATAGTTTCGGTTATGTTAACTAGCACGTCGGTGGCCGGTGAGTAGTGTATCAGTTTACTTTCCAAAAGAAATAAAGAGTAGAAAGCTCAACTCTGTGTATTTTGTGGTCATGTTTTGAAATAGCGGTGAATTTTATCATTGAAACGATGTGAATGTGTCCCATCACACGAAGAGCTACATGCTGATGTAATATGAAGCTAACATGCTAACGATTTGTCCACAGTGAATGAGTTCATCGGTGAGGACATCAGGACATTTCACACAGACAGCAGACCTGCTTAAGATCAACACGCTGCTGTCCTTTACACGTACGAGTTTATTTTATACAGTCTGCTGGTTTTGCCTTACAGTATATTTTGTGCTATTTCACACTAAGGGATGGCTGTAAGTACGATTTTTGTAGATAAATGTTACATCATCAGCATTGAGTTGATATTGAATGGAACAAATGTTTTTTAAACATGTTTGCTAAATAAATTATCATTGTATTAAAATGGGTGTGTGAGTTTATTTATGGCTGTGATGTTATACATTACTGATTAATTCAGATAAACAGATTAATAGAGATTCATTTGAAAATAGCCAGTGGGATGAGATGCAAGGAGAGATGGATGGGGAAATGGGGGGATGGATGGATGGATGGATGGATGGATGGATGGGGAAGTGGCTGGATGGATGGATGTGTAGATGGATGAATGGGGAAATGGATGTGTGGATGGATAGATGAATGGGGAAATGGATGGATGGATGTGTGGATGGATGGATGAATGGGGAAATGGATGTGTGGATGGATGGATTAATGGGGAAATGGATGTGTGGGTGGATGGATGGATGGATGGATGGATGGATGGATGGATGGATGGATGGATGGATGGGGAAATGGATGGATGGATGGATGGATGGATGGGGAAATGGATGGATGTGTGGATGGATGGATGAATGGGGAAATGGATGTGTGGATGGATGGATTAATGGGGAAATGGATGTGTGGATGGATGGATGGATGGATGGATGGATGGATGGGGAAATGGATGGATGGATGGATGGATGGATGGATGGGGAAGTGGATGGATGGATGGATGGATGGATGGATGGATGGATGGATGGATGGATGGATGGGGAAATGGATGTGTGGATGGATGGATTAATGGGGAAATGGATGGATGGATGGATGGATGGATGGATGGATGGATGGATGGAAGTGGATGGATGGATGTGTGGATGGATGGATGAATGGGGAAATGGATGGATGGATGTGTGGATGGATGGATGAATGGGGAAATGGATGGATGGATGGATGGATGGATGGAT
This sequence comes from Neoarius graeffei, assembly GCF_027579695.1. Classification (NCBI taxonomy): domain Eukaryota; kingdom Metazoa; phylum Chordata; class Actinopteri; order Siluriformes; family Ariidae; genus Neoarius; species Neoarius graeffei. Next base: position 125,559 of record NC_083569.1, read on the forward strand.
GGAAGTGGATGGATGGATGTGTGGATGGATGGATGAATGGGGAAATGGATGGATGGATGTGTGGATGGATGGATGAATGGGGAAATGGATGGATGGATGAATGGGGAAATGGATGTGTGGATGGATGGATGGATGGATGGATGGATGGATGGATGGATGTGTGGATGGATGGATGGATGGATGGATGGATGGATGGGGAAATGGATGTGTGGATGGATGGATGGATGGATGGGTAAATGGGTAAATAGATGGATAGAGAAACAGGTCTACTTTCCTAATCGTTTATTGTTTTTCTTTCATTGTCAGCAGTGAGTAATATCTGAGCGCCATCTACTGCCTGTGAGGTAAACTTCAGTTACATTGAAAACACTGACAAGCCCCACCCTTCACCACAACCCACCCCACCCCCTCTGTTTAAAAGGGAAAGGGGTGGGACCACACAGTGATGAAGGTGGAGCTTATTTCTGGGCCAAAAACAACAATCAACAAGAATCTCCATAAGCTTCAGTTCTGTTCTCAAAAGACTGACACAGAAATGTGAAGACTACTGTGTTTTCTCTCACGTTACAGATTAGAGCAGAAGTTTACACACAGTCGCCACACAGCTGTCCAGATGTGTACATTACAGTTTTCCCAATTGCTAACATGATAAAATGAGACATAAAGCACAATTATTGAAACTGACCCTCAGAGAGCAAAGCCTGAGCTCACATCTCTAAAACTCTGAACACATTTGCTCCTTTGCCCCCAATTTGCACTTCAGCATGACACTTTTTGCAAAACACTGCACACAGTTCTCGATGGAAGACACAGGAATCTGACATAAAGTCACTTGTTTTCATTTCAAAACCCTGCCGTTCAAAATGCCACACCCATGGACCAATCAGCCAATACACACGCCATCTGGCCAAGCACCGAACTGCTTCATCGTGGACTCATCAGTCAGGACGTGAGCACCATAAAGACCACAGGTGTGTCCATTTTACAACAATAATGGAAGCAGCAGAGAGAGGAAGAGGTCGAGGGAGGGGGAGGGGGAGGAAACAGCTTTCTGATGAAATCCAGGCAACGTTAATTGACCATGTTATCAACCATGTGTTGATGATGAGAGAGGTGGACAGAGGGTCCAGTCCCACTTGAGCTGATCTACTGTTGTCTCTGTCATCTGGACATTTAGGCCTGAGCACAGGAATGTCACTAAAATTCCATTCACTCTGCATCATTCAGGATTCCACAAATCATCCTGCACTCATCAGTGACTCTGATTTACTTCCTGAACGGCTGCCGTGTCGTGTATTCGTATTCCACTTCACTGTGGAACAAAAAACTTCTTTACTCAGCTACACGGACCGATGACTATATGTTTGGTTTGTCTAAAGGACTGAGAGACAACGATGTAACAGTGGAAGGGGTTGAATGTTCATTGAGGCCCAGGAGGCAGCAATCATCCACTGGGTTTTGGTAAATAATGCAATAAGACTCAGAGATTCAAAGCCACATCATAAGAGACATCAACAGCTCAGCCCGTTCACCTCGGCCCATTTTCTCCACTGAAACCAGGTGCACACACAGCAGCTTTACAGGGAAATTCTGAAAGAATCAAAGATCTGAGACATGAACGTGTGGAAGCATGCAGAAGATAAACTCCAGCTCTCTCCAGACAGTCCAGCAGTCCCCCAGTGGACTGGACTCCACCATACTGACTGATTACTGCATTTGTTTTCAGAGAGTGCTGGAAATGGATGCTAATGTGATCCCACACAAGTTTATTTTCATCACTGGTTTCAATCTCACAAAGACCAGGGGAAGGGGAAGAAACATCACTGGTCACAGAGCCATTATAGAGGTTCCTGGACAACGTGGAGATGATGTTACAATGTGTGCCATCATCACAAATAACGGTGTCCTCCACCACCATGCCAACGCTGGTCCAGGTATCAGACCACATTCTCACATGATTGGACAAAGAGCACAACGCTGTGGTCCAGGCGGAGCAGATGGATGATGCAGAGCAGCACAGATATGTGGTAGAGTGGGACAACATCAGCTTCCATCATGCAGCTCTGGTCCAAAACTGGTTCACTGACCAATAAAAACATTTAAAATATTCACTGAACAATTTCTTGTTCAGTCCATTCCACCCTCCTCTCCATTTCTCAGTCCAGTTGAAGAAATCTTTTCAGCATGGTGGTGGAAGGTGTGTGACCATCACCCCTCTGTGTACAGGGCTCTTCTGCAGGCAGTGGAAGAGGTATGTGATGCTATTGATGTGGGTTCTGTTCAGAGCTGGATACAACACTCCCGGTGCTTCTCCCCTCACTGTCTAGCCAGAGAAGATAGTGCATGTGATGTTGATGAGGTTCTGCATCCAGAACCAGCTAGGCGGCAAAAAAAACCCTCAATATACAGTGGTGCTTGAAAGTTTGTGAACCCTTTAGAATTTTCTATATTTCTGCATAAATATGACCTAAAACATCATCAGATTTTCACACAAGTCCTGAAAGTAGATAAAGAGAACCCAGTTAAACAAATGAGACAAAAATATTATACTTGGTCATTTATTTATTGAGGAAAATGATCCAATATTACATACCTGTGAGTGAGTGGCAAAAGTATGTGAGCCTTTGCTTTCAGTATCTGGTGTGACCCCCTTGTGCAGCAATAACTGCAACTAAACGTTTGCGGTAACTGTTGATCAGTCCTGCACACCGGCTTGGAGGAATTTTAGCCCGTTCCTCCGTACAGAACAGCTTCAACTCTGGGATGTTGGTGGGTTTCCTCACATGAACTGCTCGCTTCAGGTCCTTCCACAACATTTCCATTGGATTAAGGTCAGGACTTTGACTTGGCCATTCCAAAACATTCACTTTATTCTTCTTTAATCATTCTTTGGTAGAACGACTTGCGTGCCTTCGGGTCGTTGTCTTGCTGCATGACCCACCTTCTCTTGAGATTCAGTTCATGGACAGATGTCCTGACATTTTCCTTTAGAATTTGCTGGTATAATTCAGAATTCATTGTTCCATCAATGATGGCAAGCCGTCCTGGCCCAGATGCAGCAAAACAGGCCCAAACCATGATACTACCACCACCATGTTTCACAGATGGATAAGGTTCTTATGCTGGAATGCAGTGTTTTCCTTTCTCCAAACATAACGCTTCTCATTTAAACCAAAAAGTTCTGTTTTGGTCTCATCTGTCCACAAAACATTTTTCCAATAGCCTTCTGGCTTGTTCCCATGATCTTTAGCAAACTGCAGACAAGCAGCAATGTTCTTTTTGGAGAGCAGTGGCTTTCTCCTTGCAACCCTGCCATGCACACCATTGTTGTTCAGTGTTCTCCTGATGGTGGACTCATGAACATTAATGTTAGCCAATGTGAGAGAGGCCTTCAGTTGCTTAGAAGTTACCCTGGGGTCCTTTGTGACTTCACCGACTATTACACGCCTTGTTCTCGGAGTGATCTTTGTTGGTCGACCACTCTTGGGGAGGGTAACAATGGTCTTGAATTTCCTCCATTTGTACACAATCTGTCTGACTGTGGATTGGTGGAGTCCAAACTCTTTAGAGATGGTTTTGTAACCTTTTCCAGCCTGATGAGCGTCAACAATGCTTTTTTCTGAGGTCCTCAGAAATCTCCTTTGTTCGTGCCATGATACACTTCCACAAACATGTGTTGTGAAGATCAGACTTTGATAGATCCCTGTTCTGTAAATAAAACAGGGTGCCCACTCACACCTGATTGTCATCCCATTGATTGAAAACACCTGACTCTAATTTCACCTTCAAATTAACTGCTAATCCTAGAGGTTCACATACTTTTGCCACTCACAGATATGTAATATTGGATCATTTTCCTCAATAAATAAATGACCAAGTATAATATTTTTGTCTCATTTGTTTAACTGGGTTCTCTTTATCTACTTTTAGGACTTGTGTGAAAATCTGATGATGTTTTAGGTCATATTTATGCAGAAATATAGAAAATTCTAAAGGGTTCACAAACTTTCAAGCACCACTGTATTTCTTTCCTGTTTTTTTTTTTAATGTATAGAATCCCCTCAGGGTTTTGTTTCAGTTGACTGTATTTGATAGAACATATATTTTGTCCTGATACTAAACTGTAATGTACAATGCACTGTGCATTTGACTGATTGATTGATTGGTTGATTGATTAATTGATTAATGGACTGATTTGATTTGATTTGTTGTGCAGAAAAATAAAAGGTTTTGTTTCAGCAGTATTTGTGTTTCTGCACAGATTTCTGTGGACTTGAACACTTTCTCTCTGCAGACAGAACATTGATGACGAGCCACCAAAGATGAAAGTGCTTTTGACTGAAACAACAGTGTGGAGCTGGTTGGGAAACAGCGGTAATATGAATGAAGTGTGTGCCGTTTGGTGTAAAAGTTTGATTTTGATAAGTGTTTGTGTCGTTTTAAATGCAGTGCTGCATTTTGCAGGATCGATGAAGTCTTGCACTTTGGGTTTGTGGTTTGGTGAATTGTGTTCAGTGTTTTGAGAAAATGAATCCTGTTTTCAAAATTGTGCTTCAGCAATTGTAAAAAAAAAAATAAACAGCAAAAAGATTCACAAACCAATCAGAACTTCAGGATGTAAAAATGGAGGAAAACAATGACAGAAGAAAACAGAGCACAGAAACAGAAGAGAAAGAGGCAGAGACCACAGTTCACTGGGATAGACCATGTCCTCGTGAGAGAGAGAGAGAGTTCACCACCAGGGGGAGCCCTGTCACAGCTTTTACTCTCTCACCTGAACTTCAGGGCGGCACGGTGGTGTAGTGGTTAGCGCTGTCGCCTCACAGCAAGAAGGTCCGGGTTCGAGCCCCGTGGCCGGCGAGGGCCTTTCTGTGCGGAGTTTGCATGTTCTCCCCGTGTCCGCGTGGGTTTCCTCCGGGTGCTCCGGTTTCCCCCACAGTCCAAAGACATGCAGGTTAGGTTAACTGGTGACTCTAAATTGAGCGTAGGTGTGAATGTGAGTGTGAATGGTTGTCTGTGTCTATGTGTCAGCCCTGTGATGACCTGGCGACTTGTCCAGGGTGAACCCCGCCTTTCACCCGTAGTCAGCTGGGATAGGATCCAGCTTGCCTGCGACCCTGTAGAAGGATAAAGCGGCTAGAGATAATGGATGGATATTTTATATTTTATGACATCAAAATTATGGAAATTATTTTTAAAGTTTTATTTATTTATTCATTCATTGATTAATTTATGAAGATTTATTATGCAGTTATTGTTATATATGTTAGAGCAACACAGACTCCATCCCCCAAATGAAAGAGCCTCACTGGTGTAAACTTTGAAATATTTGGTATATTTTGTTATTAAAGGTCCCATGGCATGAAATTTTCACTTTCTGAGGTTTTTTAACGTTAAAATGAGTTCCTCTGACCTTCTTAAGTCACCCCAGTGGCTAGAAATTTCATAATGTGTAAACCAAACTATGCCCAACATTTGTCAACATTTGAGAATGGCGCGTCAAAATGGCGCGTTGATAAGCTCTTCCCTTTACTACGTCAGCAAGGGAGATGATCCCCACGCCCCCCCCTCTGGATTCCCACCCACTGTATGGATTGCCCGCCCAGCTCAAAAGTTGCCACCAAACATGGAAGTTGCGCTGTACATGGATGTGACAACACAGAAAGGAGTCTGTTTTTACTGCCGACGGGAGAGCCCCTGAAGACGCAGTGGCTTCATTTGATTTACTCCAATAATACGCCGTCGAGTCTACCTAAGACGGTGTATGTTTGTCAGAAGCATTTTCCTGAGGAATGTTTCCACAACTTGGGACAGTACAGGGCAGGTTTTGCACATCAACTGTCACTGAAGCCTGGGTCCGTACCAAGCATCCCTGCCGCATCAGCCACAAACACCGAACAAGTAAGTGTAGAACTGTTAAGTCGTTTTGCCGTGTTTTAAAATCGGTGCCACGTTAGCCTTGCAATGGCTACATTAGCTGTGCAGCTAACCGCTTCCTGCAGTTAGCCAGGTACTCTGCGCTACAAAACCAGAAAGCATGCAGCATGCTCTGTTAAACTGAGTTTAGTCTGGAAATTGACTGTAACTTATGAGCTTATGTTTGACTATTGCTCCGCAATGCATGTCTTCTGTTGGATAAGCGATATGTTGCTGTAGTTGCTGCTTCTATCCTCTTTGGTTATGGAGTGCGTGTTCAAGCCTAGGGTATGCATGCCCACAGCTTGGTCAAGCCCTTCCCCCCATGACCCGCCCCCACCCTCTACCCTTCCCCGCCTCCTGCTTCTCATTAGCAAAACGACGCACTGGGAAAAGCGCTGAAATGGGGCTTTCTCCCAGGAGGCTATATCTACGTGCCGAGGGTTCATTTCGAGAAAGGCTGCGGATATAACATCCGGAAACCTCCACGAGCCCGTTTAAAGCATCAACAAACCACCATGCCATGGGTCCTTTAAAAATCTAATCTTGATTGTTTCAGTGAAAGTTTGATTTTCTGTTTTTATGTTGATGGATCAGAATCACCATCGAGTCACCATCACACATGATCCTGTCTCACCATTGGAAGTGTAACACACACACACTCAGCATTCAGAGCACTGAGAGAAGTGGAAGGCTACCTGTTTCATTTCTGTGCCACGCCCCCTATAAATTAGTGACCCTTACCTTCAGCCCAGTTCATGTGGAGAAGCTGCAGTCAGGACTTCAGTTAAAATACCGATCTGACATATTGATATGTGATGAGATATAACCTCATAAATATTACAAATCATCTCTCAGATGCAGTTCTTTATCAACTGACTGCTAACCTTGCTCGATAATGAGAGGAGTTTTTAACACAATCAGGTCATGTGTGTGAACAGCTGCGTTCACAAGTCAACTCTGTTTTGAAGCCACAAATCCTTAATGTTCTTGACTGTTAGATGGAGAGCTGAAACTTCTTCAGCAGCTCAGTGAAAGGCCGCTCTGGGAAGAAAACGCAGCCGGTTCAGTGGAACATATAGAATTTAATGATTTATTACTCACGTGTGGAGTTTATCTGAGTTTAACTGTTTCAATACCAGCAAGTGAGAGAGAGAGAGAGAGAGAGAGAGAGAGAGAGAGAGAGAGAGAGAGAGAGAGAGCACCACACATGAGTAGAGATCTCAGACACACAGGGACATTGCTTTTTCTTTATTTCTTTTTTTTTTCCGAGCTCATTTCCCACAATGCACCAGTGTGAGAGTGATGACGTCACTGTAACAGCCCGTGACAGACACACACGCTGTATAACAAACACACTCGTGTGTAACTCATCCAGCTTAATGATGTACTACACAAACAGCTTACATTTACATACAAAACACTTCATTTGCATATAATTTCCATATATTTTGCATACACATGCTGTAATATTGATATGCTCATGTTAATGTCAAAAGCAGAATAAACTGAAAAACACGGACAATCACAATATATCACCATGTACGTAATTCTTCCTAAAATTTTCATTATTGTCTTTAAATTTGTACTTTGTCACTTAGCTAACATGCTATATTTTAATCGGTGACATTATATGTCGGAATATTTAAAATTCTTCTGAATGTGGAGGGAAAAACATTCGGGTCGAGATAAACTGAACATTTAGCTAAAAGCGTTAACAATCACGTCTGACCAGAATTTAATCACATGACTATTTTCAGGGTTTTTTTTAAATGGCTGCCATCCAAAATCCCTTCACTGAGTGAAACTGAGGGTTTTTTATTCTTTAAGTCAGTGACTATATATTTGACAAAATGGGATATAAATGCTAATAACATGAGTCAAGTGGTTAACATGTTACTCGTTACCATGTGCTAACATATAACTAGCCCAGTAAACCTTCATCGATATGAATCAGAAAGTGAGTGAAGTTACCCTTACGAAAATCTACTATGGTTTTACCATGGTTTTTATGTAGTAACCATGGTTCTACTATGGTATTTCAAGGATGATTCTAAGTACTATGAACCAACCATAGCATTACTCTGGTTTATCCATAGTACTGCAGTAGCTGTGGTAGCATCATAGTTGTATGTGTAATAGGTCATAGTAACTACGAAATTAGTTTAAAAAGGGATAGTATGGTTTTTAAAAGGATGCACTAACTGTAGTATTACCGTGCTTTCGTCCAACAGTCAATGCTGTAGAGAAGGATCTCGATTAACAGCCCAGATACATTAACATTTACTTAGAACCTAAAAATTTAAGTGAACATTGAGGTAAAATGCACCATGGTTACCCAAAAAACCATGAATAACTATAAACCATAGTAAAACCATGGTTAGTTTTCATAGTAAAACCATGATTAATTTTCGTAAGGGTATGCATTTCTTACTAATCGATTAGCGCCAGCGCATTAGCCATGCACGCTGCGTTATGTCAGAGCTTCAGTCAGCGTGCTGATGTGAGAGAATTAGCATCAACATTCAGAGCCAGAAAACCTCAGGATTATTATTGTGGAATAGTTATAGGAGTAATACTTCTTAAACTGTGTCTATTTTAATGTCTGAAGTCTGACATAGCTGCGAATTTAATTAGCTTGCAGTTAGCGTCCACTAGCTCAGCTGCACTGAGTGAAAATCATCATAAATCAGAATATACATGTAATTCTTCACCTGGTTGTTTTAGACGTAGTACTGAAACACTTGATGGTGAAAGTCAGTGTTGGAATGGAACTCGGTACGTTTACTCTGTCCGAGTATGCCACTGAAATACTAATTCAAGTCACTTTTACTTTACTTCACTATTTCCATTTGATGCAGCTTCATCCTTCTACTCCACTACAACTCAGGGTACTTTTTACTCCACGACGTTTATCTGACAGCGTTAGTTACTGATCACTTTTCAGACGGTTCCTATCCAGTGAAAACCGCCCGTCTACAAATGTGGTGATTTTTAACGTTTGCGATGAACTGAAGGATTAAATGTTCCTTTATGGTTTGAGAAAATTGTCATACTTCTTCAGCTAAATAAACAATTTAATAACCCTCTCGGATTAGCTGGAAAATGCATCGTCACAAAGAGGAACCTCGGGGTGTTTTTCCGATCTAAAATTTACCATAAACATCTACAGCAGTAAAGTGCCACATACACATTAATGTAGCACTAATATTAATCCAAAACCATCAGATATAATAGTACAACACGGACAGGGAACATTTTACCGCACAGCGAGGACTTTTACTTTTAATACTTGAATAAATTTTGTTGATAATACTTACACACTTTGAAGTAAGTAAGGTTTTTAATGGAGGACTTTTTCTTGTAGTGGAATATTTCCACAGTGTGGCATTAGGACTTTTACTGAAGTAAAGAATCTTAATATTTCCTCCACCGCTGGTGAAAAGTGCACACATTTCTGCACTAATCCATAAACACCAACACTACATGCCGCTTCATAACAATTACCATAATACACAGATCCAGTCAGTGCACTAATCGTGGCTAATCTGAGAGAGCGTCAATGTTCGGAGAGATATAATATATTATTATTAATACTAACTAAGTTGGAAGTGTAAAAAAAAAGGGTGATGATAAACTTTGAAAATTTTTATTTGAAATGCTTAAAGCTCTACAGTAGCAACCTGAATTTTGAAATTTTCTTTAAAAATGACTCTGATGCACAAATATCTTTGGTATAGTACGATTGTTGAAAATACACTGAAAACTAAACTTTTACGAATGAACACCGAAAAACGTAATACTGAAAAATGAACAGCTTTCCCACGCAGCGCGTTTAAGATCATGTGGCATCGTCTGTGGTGTTCATGGTGACATGGGAAGAACAAACTGAAACCATCAGAACACCACAGACACCATGAAACCATGACCACTTTTCAATACTTGGTCCAACTGCACCCTCATAGACTTCCTCCAAACACTGTGTGAACGAGTAACACTTCGTACAGAGTTGCATCAGCTTTTTAGCTAACTAGCTAGTGGGATGTGCTACCTAGCAAAAATAATCTGTCTTGCTAACAAGTGAGCATGCAAATTACCTGGTCATCTGCTTAACCAGCTTGATAACTAGGAGTTTAATTTTAAAGAATCTTTATAAACAGCTTTAGAAAAGAAACATGGAGACTTATAACAGGGCTGTTGGAATAGGCTAATCTAACACACATTCAAGCTAATAACAGTAATTTAAGATGGTGGCTGGAAAGAAAGAGTATTGGAAAATGATGCGAGGTTGATTAAACCGTAACAAAGACAAGCCTAGCTGAGTAGATCAGGTCTGCGAGATACAGCAGGAAGTTTAGTGCAGTGAGGACAGCGATGGCTAGCAGCTTATCCCATGAACAGAGCCCGCTGAAGGAGCTGCAAGAATTTGGCCGGTGGCTGCTCCCTCCGTGTTTATCATCAAACTTGTAAATGGGCCAGATGATGGTGGCAGAGAGATACATCGCTACAGCAAGCAGAGCATAGATGGACAGGAAACGTGGGAAGGAAACTGGGAGCAGTCCGGTCCACTCACCGATGCACATGATGATGATAACTGCTGACAGGATGAAGCAGATGCAGTAGACCGAGAGACACCATTTTGTTGCTGCGTTCTGGTTATAAGACACTGGATCACTGATGAAAACGAAGATGACACAGGCGATGAAGGTCTCACAGACTTTCAGAATACCCGGCGCTGTAGCCATGTAGCCGGACACTTCACCTGGACGCGCCTTGCTCAAGCTGACCTCACTGAAGTAGGCGAGCGTGGCAAGGCAGGAGAAGACAGTGGAGACGATTCGGCAGTTGACAGTCTCCTCACGTCCCCCATAGCCTTTCAGGAAGAACAGAGGGAAGATGATGGAAGCAGAGAGACAGAGCAGAGAGGCATAGCAGGCGAAGGTAATGGGGAAGTTCTTCCAGGAGACAGGAGCGCGAGACTGCAGGCCACAGATCTCCACCAGGAGGATCAGGAGCGTCCCAGCGAAGCTGAAGCTCCAACAGAACACACACCAGTCTCCGGTGCCATGCGTCAGCTGTGCACCATACAGTGCAACGCTAAATGCCACACAAGCAAACACCATGGCCGCTATCCGGGACCACATCAACGGGGAGGAGCGGAACACCACTGGCATGATGGGAAGGTCTCAGACACCCCTGATCTGCGCTGCTAGGTTGTTGGGAAGAAAGATGTCTGAGGACAGAAGAGAAAGTATGATGTTATAAAAACAGAGATATGAAAAATGTTTTCCCTGAAGTTCCCTTGTTCATTAGAACCTTGTTTTCTTAGTTTCTGAACCCCTTATTACTTACTTCCATAATGGCATAGTGCCTTAACCTCAGCCCTTCCTAGTTGTTGTGAGATTCCTTAATGCCTTGTAATGTAGTGTTTGTCTCTGTTTGTTCTAGGTGACTTTCCTGGAGCACTGTTGGATTAACCATAATAAACTTGTGTTGCTTGACCTTAGTACAACTTTGACACCATTGATCATACGGTACTTTTCTCCTTGATAGACTGGCGTTGGAGTTAAGTGAGCGGCCCTCTCCTGGCTCAGGTCTTATTTAACTGATCATTATCAGTCTGTAGATGTAAATTATTACTTCTCTACACATACTGACAGTGGCGTGCACAGATAGACACGAGGTGGTGCTCAAGCACCTGCCCCTCTGCCCTCTGTCTAAAAAAGTGCCCTTTTGATTTTTTTTTTTTTTACAGTTTACTGAGGCCAATGTCGACATGATCTTTTAGAAAAGCCGCGGCATTAAAAGCGTGTGTGAAAATAATGTCCCGATGTGTGCCGCCTCCGCACACACACCGGACCTCTGTCTCTCTTGCTCTGTCACGTGAACAAGCGTGCAGTGCATTCAATGTGAGGTTGCAGCAGCATAGCGTCCTGGAAGCCACGGCCTTGTCGTAGCGCAGACAACACATCGGGCAGTCAGTCAGCTCTTCCCCTGCCCCACCAGCCAGGCAACACATGAATCGAGTGAAAATGTATTGTTTGCCCTCTAAGCCCAAGCTGTAATTATTTTGTCGTGAAGTAGCCCGTCGCATACAGAAACAACTGCACATGGCAGCCTTTGCCAGCTTATTTGCTCCCTTTCCATATGGAGAAACAAACTGAACAACATTTTAAATGTAGCCTAAACCATTGAGGCAACCCCACTCTCCATCAATTCCGACCTGTTTTTATAACATGATTAAGAATATCACGTTGTGCTAGTATGCACGCCGTTATGCAAATAAAGGAGAGCTCCGTTGAGCCCATTGAGTGTGTATATTTCGTTACAAATTTTAAGATGATCTCACGGAAATCTGTGAATAAACAGTCTTGAGACTCAAGTCAGTGACGGGAAGATCAGACTTTTTAAAGATGGAACTACAGAAAAATACCCAAAACTTTGATATGATTATGAACACAAGAGGAGGGTTAAATCTCAGACTTTTATAATAAGGTGTTCCACATGCGCAAAAAAGTGCCCTTTTTCCCCCCAGAGCACTTGCCCTCCAAAATGTCTGTGCACGCCACTGCATACTGAGGTAAAGTGTGGCATCCCACAAAGTTCTGTCTTTGGCCCACTGCTTTTTTCTTTATATATGTTACCTCTGACCACAAGTTGACTTAGTGGTTAGCATGTCTGCCTTTCAATCAGGAGATTGTGAGTTGTACTCGTGGTCGGGCCATATCAAAGACCATCATAAAAATGGTACCTACTGCTGTCCGGCAAGACACGCTGCAGTACAGATTTGAGTGGGGAGTCAAACTCTAACGGTTACCAGAGGACCCCCCCCCCCCCCCCCCCCGTAACACTAGGTGAGAGGCAGAGGGCTATAGAAGCCAAGATTGGCTCCACCCAATTCACCTTAAGGGCCTGGTTAGTACTGGGTCGGGAGACTGCCTGGGAAGACCAGATCCTGGCATGGAAAGGACTTTGATGTTCCCTCTGGGTGATATTATTCGTAAGCATGGTCTTAGTTTCCACTGTTATGCTGATGACACACAGTTGTATGTTTCTGCAAAACCAGATAAGAGACACCAGCTTAATAGAATTTAGCTAATATCCTTTAGAATTATGAAGGACATTAGACACTGGATGCTTATTAACTTCCTTCTGCTTAACTCTGACAAGACTGAAGTACTTGTACTCGGACCACATGCAGCTAGAAGTAAGTTTTCTGATTCCACAGTGACTCTGGATGGCCTTTCTGTTTCTTCACGTGCAGCAGTAAAAGACCTCGGGGTGATTATTGACTCCAGTCTTTTAGGCCACACCAATTTAATTAGTTGGTTCTCGGATTTTTTCAGGAAAAATATGAAGCGAGCGAGCAAAATAAAAATAAAATTTAAAAAATGCTCTGATGGTAAAATTACTGTAGGCCTACATTCAAACTCATTTGTCTGTCACGAAAACAGTTTATCACAGCAACGGGTGACTAATAGCATTAGAACGACAAGATCGCGCTGTTTCACCAGATATGCGGACGGTAGCCTATGTGACTAAAACTCCGCGATCAATTTAACCGAGATGAATATTCACCAACGTGCAGTTAGGTGAATCGGGCGAGAGTAAGAGCAGATTTTTTTGCATGAGAAACAGGAGGTGTGTTGCGTGAGGGCGTGAGAGGGCAGTCATACATGTGTCTCACGCTCACTGCATAACAGTCGGCAGCCCTGCTCAAGAGGGATGCGACCCAGAAAAAATGAACAAGGGAATAAACCCGGTAGGCCTACAGTACAGTAAATTTGTGCCCTGTATTGTCCTTGTCAGCAGGGCTAGCTCTGGCTGCACGTCTTTTATCAGGCAAACCAGTAAACAGAGAGGCTAAATAAACGACTGAATTACAGTCGATTGAACGTCTACAATGCACAGAAAAAAAGATTTGACCAGGAGTAGCTACTTCTGATGGCTAAATACCGGTACTTTGAATTATGTTTTGTTTGCCCCTCACATCAATCAATGAAATATATAAATCAAACCCACCTCCACAGAGCTGTAGTCCAAGTTGGCACATCGCAGGGTAACAAGCTCACGGCATCTTGAGTACAACTGGGCAAAGTTTTCCCCCTCTTGAATTTCGACACACCTGTCAAAGATTTTACGCTTCTGTTCGCTGAATAGCCTAACAATCACAAACAGGCTTTGCAGGATTCCCCTCCACAGGCAGGTTTCTTCCACAAGCCTTTATCTAAAGTGAAAGGAGCGATTTGATTGGTTTTCGACGTCACGTGACCTCAACCTGCAGTCTTCAGTATTTTGAACCCTAGCCATGATGTTTTTCTGTTGGTGGGAGTTTGATTTCGATTTTTTTTTTTCATTTTGCATTTTCTTCAAGCGGCGATTCCGAGAACCAACTAATCGAATTGGTGAGGCCTTATTTGAAACTCATATCGATAACATTACCCGGATAGCTTTCTTTCATCTCAGAAATATTGCTAAGATAAAAAATATAATGAGAAGCCATGGCCTACTAGTTAGAGAAGCAGCTTTGGGACCAAAAGGTCACTGGTTCGATTCTCTGGACCAGCAGGAATGGCTGAAGTGCCCTTGAGCAAGGCACCTGACCCCCAACTGTATGTTGCTCTGGATAAGTCTGCTAAATGCCATTAATATAAATGCCTTTGTTCCTTCTAGGTTGGATTATTGTAATGCCTTACTGCCTGGATGTTCCAGTAGGAGCATAAATAAGCTCCAGTTTGTCCAGAATGCAGCAGTGAGAGTCCTTACTAGAGCCAGAAGATATGACCACACCACCCCTGTCTTATCCACACTGCATTGGCTCCCAAAATACTACTATTGACCTATAAAGCACTGAATGGTCTCGCTTTTATAATGTGCCACGCCTACTCAGATCAAAAGGTGCAGGCTATCTGCTGGTACCTCGTATAGTGAAGGCTACATCAGGGGGCGGAGCCTTTTCTTACAAAGCCCCACAGTTATAGAACAGCCTTCCAAGTAGTGTTCGGGAATCAGACACAGTCTCAGTGTTTAAGTCTCGGCTGAAAGCATATCTGTTTAGTCAAGCCTTTTGTTAATAGCTTTTTATCCACAACTTTCCTGAACTCTGACCTTTCCCATAATTCATAGTGGAAGCTGGGCTTTTTCTTTTGCTCCACTGTGTTGATGTTTGTAGCTAACGCTAACTGCTAGGTAGGCAAGATCAAAGATGACTAAAAGATGGTTACATGGGTCCAATTTTCTGACGTGCTCTGGGGATAATACGATGAAGGTGCCCCATGCATCTACCCTCATGGAATGGATAGACGACATGAAGTTGTGGCCCGACGTCAGCCACTCTGACATTGTCAGTTATTTTATGCTTAGTGAGGGCATTGATGGTGAGGAGCTAAGGAACTACAAAAGCACAGAGATTTACAATTATCTTCACAGTAATAAAATTGGCAAAATTATGTGTAAAAGAGAGAGAGGGCGAGTTTGTTTGCTTAAAGGCTGAGGTTGAGCCTCGCCAGAGCAAAAAAAGGGAATAAACCCTGCAGTCATGGAGCAGCTCGTATCTGGAAGGTCGGCTCTGTCAGAGTAGAGCGAGTGCATTGGTTTAATAATAATGTAGTGTTTATAGATTGTAAGTCGCTTTGGACAAAAGCGTCTGCCAAATACCGTATAAGCTCAATATGTATATGTATCGGCTCAAGAAGCAAAAGCTAGGAGAGAAGCACAAGCTCACTATTTTAATGCAAATGCTGTCAAACTTTGGAAACAATAAACACACCATACTTAAATAATGCCTTGTCAGTGTATTTGAAATGATGGTTTCAGACTACAATCACCATGATAACTTTACGACTGCAGTTGTCATGAACAGTTTTATCAGACTTCCTGTTGATGGTGTAGTGGCTTTGTCCATTTTTACATTTTTTGTTCAAAATGCAGCGGTGAGGGTTCTCACACGAACAAAAAGAACAGAGCACATTACCCCAATTCTAAGGTCCCTTCACTGGCTTCCAGTAAGCTACAGAATTGACTTTAAAGCATTGCTGCTGGTGTACAAATCTCTAAATGGTACAGGGCCCAATTACCTCTCTGATATGTTGCAGCGGCCTAACCCAATCAGATCTACCAGATCGCAGCAGAAAAATTTACTATTAAAACCAGTTGTTAAAACAAAGTGTGGTGAAGCAGCTTTTAGCTACTATGCAGTGCAGCTATGGAACCAACTGCCAGAGGACATTAAAAATGCTCCTGCTGTTGGCAGCTTCAAATCTAGGTTAAAGACCAAGCTGTTCTCAGATGCTTTCTGTTAAATAATTAATATTTTTTACATTTTTTTATAATCTTTACTTTCTCTGTATGTTTTAAATTTACTTTAATTTTATTCTATTTTATTCCGCTGGTTTCTTTTTCTTTTTCTCCTTTTTTCTTTTTGGCATTTTATTATTTTATTTCTACTATTGTTTAATTCTTATTATTTTCTTTTAATTCTTTTAATTCTTTTAATTAATTGTTTTAGATTAAAAATAAAATTATTTTATGTAATTTTATTTCTCTATTGTTTACTGTTTTTGTTTTTGCTTCTGTAAAGCACATTGAACTGCCATTGTGTATGAAATGTGCTATAGAAATAAACTTGCCTTGCCTTGCCTTGCCTTTGTCCAACCTTCTTCAACTTCTTAACTCCCCTGATCATTCCGGATATCGGATGGGATTTGTAGGCTGTTTGTTTACACTCGTACTTCAGCACTGGGATTTTTGGATGCTGTCACCCCCCACTCCCACTCGGGTTTGTTGATGGTGTAGTGGCTGGATGCTTTATGTCCCAGAGCTCCATCTTGCCTGTGCTACCTTCTGGCTCTCCCTTTTAGTTATGCTGTCATAGTTAGTCTCACCAGAGTCCCTGCTTGCACTCAGTGAACAATGTACACTGTTCTTAACCATTAGGTGACACCGGGCAAACCCAAGACCCTCTGTCTGCCTCTCTCTCTCTCTCTCTGTTGAGTTACATGCCGATCCTGAGATGCTGACCTCTCCT